>NW_016909322.1:391484-400767 GCF_001483705.2 Eufriesea mexicana | reverse complement strand
TATTGCATCGCATAGTATTCTTTACCATAATTTCCACAAAATATTTCAGCACAAATATCAGATTATAATTACATATCTGGTAACACCAAATCATCCCTGTCAGAACCAAACCATTTACCAAAATCGAATTCCCACCACCTAATTTTGAAAGACAGAACGAAAATTCGCCATTAGAGTCACCGATGAGCCATAAATAGTTATGATGACAGGATATTGCATCGCATAGTATTCTTTACCACAATTTCTACAAAATATTTCAGTACAGGTATCAAATTATAATTACATATCTGATGCTCTCGAATCATCCCTGTCAGTACCAAGTACTATTTACTAAAACCACCTAATTTTAAAACACAGAATGAAAATTCGTTCTTAGAATCATCGACAAACCGTAAATAGTTGCTGGCAGAATATTGCATCGCATAGTATTCTTTACCATAATTTCCACAAAATATTTCAGCACAAATATCAGATTATAACTACATATCTGGTAACACCAAATCATCCCTGTCAGAACCAAACCATTTACCAAAATCGAATTCCCACCACCTAATTTTGAAAGACAGAACGAAAATTCGCCATTAGAGTCACCGATGAGCCATAAATAGTTATGATGACAGGATATTGCATCGCATAGTATTCTTTACCACAATTTCTACAAAATATTTCAGTACAGGTATCAGATTATAATTACATATCTGGTAACCCCAAATCATCCCTGTCAGAAACAAGTACCATTTACCAAAATCGAATTCCCACCACCTAATTTTGAAAGACAGAACGAAAATTCGCCATTAGAAGCATGGAGGAACCACAAAGCGACTATGCAGAACGATCTCCCTCAAAAGTAGCATTGTTACCGAACTCGCCAATGAACATCAATCCGAGTTAGTCGCATACTAAGCTAGCAGCTCGCCGCTTCTCCAGATAAAGAAGGAGAGACGAGGTTTTTGCATTCATTGATGGGCTCGTGGGCAAAGAACGGCATAGAGTCGGCTGGGTACGGTTGTAAACACGCGAAAGAAAGAGAGGGTGAAAAAGGAGCGGCTGTGCAGCGACTCCGGGTTGTGGACCCCTTTCACTCGCCGTCAGCCCCTCCTGATACCGCATAAAATATAGTATTGTTCGCGCTCTGTTAGTCTAGAGTGGAGAACGAGTATATTTAGGAAAGGGCGGCTTTCTTTCATATGTTAAGCAGATCAGTGTCGGCCGACGAGATAGAGGGTGAAAAGGGTAGGAGAAGCGGGACGCCAGCGCAGCGTGGATGGCGCGAACCACCCCTTCGACTTCTACCCCGTGGAACTCTGCACTGCGCGCTCCTAAATGATTGCCGGCTTGACTTAATGTTGTGAAAAATAGCCGCGCATCTCACGGATATTTTTCTTTATAAAAAGGCGAGAGCAAAGTGATGAATCCAATTTTTTAGGATCGTATAATTCGAAGCTTTCCGCGCGGCGGAATCGTAGCTGCGATTTCCACAATTTATATTCGTTGCGTATGCTACGCCTCTTCGACCTCCCTCAGACAGGCAGGAATTCTCTCTTTTCCGTCATTCCAGAGGGATAAATTCGTTCAGCCACCGGTACAGAGACTCGAGATTAGTCAGATTTAGGGAGCATCCTGATGGGGGCTGAGAAGAAGTCCAATTTCGTTTATTACTTTAATCAATGATATAATATTCCTCGAATATATTTCCAAATTTGTAGTGGAATCGTCCAAATATTAAGCCCAAGGCATGTTCATTGCGTGCAAGTACTTTTTTCAAATTGACGGGAAAGTTGTTTCTAAAATTAGGTTACCAATTCATTTGAAATTTAACATACATGTACCAGTCGGTGAGTCTATAAATTAAACGAAATAAATAATTTAAATAACTTTTTTATATTTAAATAGACGTACAATTTTTGAGAAACATTGATTCTTTTTTTTTTAAATGACCTTATTTTAATAATTTCCAACTTTTTCGTATTTTTAATAGTTCGTTAACTAATTACGTTGATAAGGACTTAGAAGATTGTTTGTATTCCCGATGATCTCGAATATTCAAATCTCGTTATCGAGGCGCTATAATGAGTCCAAATTGCAATGTAAAAAATTTGCTTTTACTTTTGTAGTTATCCGAACATTTCTTAACGCGTATAAAAATTAAAACAGAAAGAAAATAATTTATTTTATTGTCCAAATATTATTTTCCAAATTATCCGAATTATTGTGTTCCCTAACTAATTCGGATAATCGAGGTATACTGCAGTATATCGTAATATACTTTGAATCACTGAATCGAAAAATAAAGAACGATAACTAGGTGTCTGGTAAAGAAATTTAATTATATTTATATATGGTATTAACTCTTTGCGAGGAAGATAGCGATTCCCAATGAGCATTTTATCAATTCACCACGATGCTAATGATTGCACTGCGAATGGAATATTTGTTTGCTCGAAAAGTAATTTAAAAATATCATTTCGAAAATACACCGCAATTCTATCGCCATTTCCATACATCTTTAGTCGCAATTTAATCTACAAAATAACGAAACTTAACCCCCTGCACTGGGAGGCACCCTTCAGTCGCCATTTGATAAAATTTCGAAGCTCGGTATTAATTAATATACCAAATTTAAAATAACGTAACAATTGTCAAAAGTTTCGAGATATCGAAATTAAATAATTCTACGGTTAATTATTATACGATTTCTCATTTACTGCTCAAAAAATATCATCAGCCTTATAGCAGAAAATTTTTCAACTCGTGCCCTTTTTTCGTCAAAAAATCATCAAGCGCAGAGTTAAAACGCCATACTTTTCAGAATGATCAATTAAATACATTCTTCTAAAAAATTTTTCCAAAAATCGGTTACACCACGATCCACCCTTAAAGTTATAGTAAATAATAGTATCTGTAATAATGATATTTTGTTGCTATCCCCTATATGAGTGTGTGCACATCTGAGGACTTGGCTCACTGCCACCTTTGCTTTTTCCTTTTTACTTCCTCAGTCTTACATATGTTAATGAATAAATTGCTTCTTAATTTGCCCGAATCGTGTGAGAATTTAACGAGTGGTATATTTTAGTCATGCAGGTTCTGAAAGCTATACCTGCAGTCGAAGTGTTCTTCTCTGTCGAGGATGCACTGTGCAATTTTTATCATGCGGTGCATCTAAGCGCGTGCACACCTCGTGAATTAATGCTGTCCCGATTTTACGATCCGGGGAATACCGGGACCAAGTGTCTCGTAACGTTGCTCTTCGAAATAGCAAGAAAATAAGGAAGGAACCACTTCCAGCTGTTGTTACAAATCAGATCTAAGCCACTCGAAACGCGCGGTGCACCTTTTAAGCACTGACATGTCCCGTGACGTCTGGTTCTCCTCGTTCGAGCAGCATATAGAGCGATGTTCCGCTCTTAACCGATTTTCCAGCGTATTTTTCCACGCGAACAATGTATTCTTAAATTCCGAGAAGCTTCGCGTGAAGGAAAATGGCGGAAAATGGCTGTTCGCGGGGATGAAATTTTCATGCAACGTGCCTGAACCCCATTCCTCAGGTGTGCAGCTTCGAAGTTTATAGAGTACAGCGGAATTTGTTCTGACTTATCACTACTGAACTATAGCACCGCGAGTTCTCCCTTATCACGAGACCTACTCTATAATTTCTGGATCACGTTATCTCGAGGCTTGAAGAGAGCTGACCAGAGAGCATTTCGTGAAATAGCAAACTTTTTAATCCGGGGTTGATAGATCGCGAAGGAATATTTCAAGATCACAGGATCAGTCTTGAACTACCCACGAGCCCAAACTCTAAAGCCCAAACCCTGTAATCAGGGTTGAAACCACTAACCTTAGGAACCTTTAAATCCAGTCTTCTGATATCTGACCCCAGATCTGAAAACTCTCAGAACCCCAAGACTCCAGTACCCTAGAACTCCAGCCTAGAACTGAGAACCCTAGAGACCTACATCTTAAAGTCCCAAGGTTTAATAATATTAATAGGTTAAAAAGCACAGTGCACGCGTATTCGATGAAAATAGTAATTTTAATTAAGAAACGAGCCATTCACTGCACAAATTGATTAACTCCATAAAACAAAAAGTGGAGAAATATAATGAAACAATGTATATCGTTTTTTAAAATTCCCTTTATAATTTAAATCGAAATAAGTATCGCAGAATGCATAAATACGAATGTAACTTTCATCTAACGGTATATAAAATTTATAAGAAAAAATAGCCAAAAGGTAATCGTTGGTAATGTTACCATTTTTACGTTACTGGAAGAGTTAATCGATTTGGCAAGTGAAAAAAGTAATAAATTTAAATTTCACTAAATTTTACTTAAATTCTGATAAGACGGCGCTGAAAAATTCACCGTTATCGTTCATGGCTTGCTAGTGCATTTGAGTTGCATTATTGCAACGATTTACATTAGAGTACGGAGTTAATCGAAGTGGCTTCTGAAATAAATTATTTATTATTCAGTGGCCAACAAATTTTTCTCGTTTAATAGTGTTAATCTTAATTACCAGGAAAAGTTATTATAAATATAAAAAGTTATGACTATACCAAGTGCTATGACACTTAAATTTAAGATTTTCCAAAAAGTGGGGTTAATCGATTTGTGCAGTGAACGGCTCATATATTATAAAAAAGTACTCAACGGCACTTGATTATTTTAAATGAATCTGTAATTAAGGCAATAATTAAACTTTAATCATAAATATCTCAAAAACTATCGAATAGTTGCCTTTATGATGATATATTTTCTTGACTTTCTCTGCATGAGGAAATTCGGGAACACTGAGTTTTATGGAATAGATGGTTAATAGAGACCTTGATCCTGCGAGGAAAATTATAAATTGTCCACTTTCGTCCGTGGTCGCGTAAACAGAAGAGTTTCCGCGCTTTCAGCAGGTGCGTTGCCCCAGCTCTCGCGCTGTCGTTCAATTTTAATGAAGCTAATTGACATTTCGCCATTTTCGCTGGCGAGTTTGCCGCGCGGTGCCAATTGAGGTTCATTTGTTGGTTCGACGTTCATATCGTGCCGGTTTCGCAATAAAGGCGCCGCGATGAAACGCGGAACGTCAGCCCGGCGTTGTTACGTGTCGTGTAATTCTAACGAGTTTTATGACGACGATATACCCGGTGGGTTCGCTCTGCGAGCTTGAATCAGACGAGAAGAGCAAACTGCGAGAACGGCGTTATTATAAAAGTCATAATGAAAATCTAACGATCCGTCAGGCGACGCGGAGCATCGGGAAATGAATTTCCTCGGGGTCCACCCTTCGCTGTTTAATCTCTCTGTTTACTTTTGCTTGCAGAACACGTGAGGGAATTCAGCTGCGGGATGCTGTACTACAGGACGCTGTACCTGGACAGCAAGAGGGACGTACTCTACGTCGGTGCTATGTAAGTACTGCTCCTTTCGTTATCTCACCTGTTTCGTCTGAACCTTTCTTCCCCCTAAGAGTAATACCTTCGTCGAGGTTCCCTAGCATCTTTAAACACGCGAACATATATAAAAGTACAGTTTATCATCTCCGATTGCTGCTGTCATTGGTTGTCAAGGCGTGTAAATGGTGGGTGCTGTTCCGTCGTGGAACAAGGAACACCCGTTACGGTCTTCCAACAGCCAGGTCTTAGGGTCAAACAATTTGGCATCGGAATTTTCCGCTCCATGCCTCCAGCGTGTTTGAATGCTTCTACCTTTTTTCTTTGACTTCTCGTGTCGCGGAACACGAGGATCCTGGAAATACCTAATTTAACGAAATTAGGCGACGGCTCTTAAAACTTGGCTGACAATAGGCCTGAGGGCTCCGCGTGGTCCGCACGCGTTGGAAGCCTCAGGCCCTCGCTAGGGGTCATAAACGACCGATGGTCACCAGCGCGCGGGTGGACCACGCGTACCCCACCTTGGGGGAGAGGGTTTCCTCCACAATCGTTACTTTTTGGGGGAACTTTCCCTTCCTCCAAGGTCACCGATTCGCGAACCAAGGGAACGCCTTGGTCAAAACAGCCAATTACATTTGGCGAGCTCCCGATTTTTAATAAGGCCAATCTTAGGAAGATCGAGGAGCTCACTTCCTTTCGACACTTCAGAGACATCGGTTCTCTTCAACACTTACTTTCGACACTTCAAAGACATCGGTTCTTTCCAAACAGTTCCTTTCGAGACCTCAGAGACACCAGTTCTCTTGAAACAGTTCGCCGCAAGAGTTCATCTCTCAAAACCAACGAGACGACACGTTTTCTTCGAAACGTCGAAGACACGACTCCTTTCCGTTCGTATAACTTAAACAGTTGCCCGAGATTAATTCGGCGGGCAACACGTGTCGTAGTCGCGAGACAGCCTTACAACCCGTCGGAATTACGAGAGTTCGATCGCGACGCGACAGGTGCATTTGTTCCTATTGACAGTATGTTAGTTGGAGGGGGGTGTATATGGGGGTCGATGGTTCTTGATGGAAGTGGAAGTTTAAACAAATTGTCAATTTGTTTTTCGATCATTTGGGAATTTTAATCTCTCTTATAGGGTTCGAGTGGTGTTTTAGGGGGTCCGGGTGTCATGGGACGCTGGTCGTAAAGAGGTAAACCGTTGTCCCCTCGATTGGGGTCCTCTGTCTTCGGGGGTGAATGTAAGAAATAGTATACGAGGTTCGGGTCTTTCGATGGAGATGTAGGGGGTCCTCCTCCACGAAAAGGAAGGGATGCGTTTCGTCCCGGGCCTGTTAGTGGATTCATCAATAAGACTACACTAGCAGGGCCTGTCTTAGACCAGGATACTATTGAAAGATCTGGAAGTTATATGAATAGGACTTGCGAGAGAGTCCTCGAAGTTGGAATCCATCTAATGACGAGGGTGAAAATAATGGTCCCTACAGAGGTAAAGGTTCAGAAGGATGCGAGTTAACCCTTTATACTCGAGAGGTGACTCTCAGTCACCGTTTGTTTCAATGCTATAACTCAAATAATGAATGATGATAATTATATCAAGAACATCGAAATAAAATTATTCTGTTCGTTCGTTTCTCATGCAAATTCACGATTTTCTTATTTTAATTTTAACATAAAGAGTATCAGCAACTTCTACAAATCTAAGAAGAGCTTCGAATTGCATTTTCACAACGAAGAAAGGGTTAATTGTCTTCTGTCTATGGAGGATTTGCAAGTCTTTATTAAGGATTAGCTCGTGTGATGGATAGAATAGCTAAGAATTCGCGATTTAGAGAATGAACTGTGAGATTATTGTACAGCAACCGTATATTTATTACAAAATTATAAATTACACACTTCTTATATCCTAATTGTTCACTCTCACCCTTCATATACCAAACTGGAACTTCTCGTAACAGATTGACTTTGATCCATAGCAACTGCACAACACCACGGATTCTAGATCTTCCGCTTCCAAATATACATATCTACATTCGTGCCGTTACTCGACCTCACACACTTGCATTCGCACTAATAAAACCAAATCCACATAAACATCGGCTAGTGAAACGTCCTAGGTCGAAAATCCACCCCCGACAAAAGTTGTGCTCCGTTCGAGCAGCGAAATAAAACGGAGAAGCGTGCACGCGTGTGCGTGTGTACGTGCCGCGAAACGGATTTTTATGATTCCCGTGATTAAAATTCTGCACGACGCGCGCGCAGAGAGAGGGGTGGCGACGTGCCGATTGATTAAATTTCTCGGTGACGTCGAACACGGATAATCCGTGTTTTGAAATACCCTCTGCATTACAGCGGCTCTGATACACGTCGGCTTTCGCGATGATAATTATCGTCGCGCTAATTGCACCGAATTGCCACCCCCTCGCGTGCATCCCCCTTGTTCGCTGGGGGATCCCCCTCCGCGGATCGCTTTTTATCCGAGACCTTATATCGGTGTGCGTGCGTGCGCCGAATCCACGCGCAATTTCGTTATTTATCCCCGGGTTCGAGATCGAAATGAAAAGTTACGTTCCGTTCGAAGGGGTAACTGGGTCACGCGTGAAATGTTTCGTGCGTTTGTCCGTCCTCCGCGACGTACTTGGGGTAGTAACGGGGTGGTAGGGGATGACCGAGGCGTGTCCTGATTATTTTCGACGAAATTGAGAAGTTTGCTCGTTTAGGGGAAATTTAGGCTCTAGACTGGAAATTGTCCACGAAAATTTATGCTTCATTGTGCAATTTTTTAGTCGCTTTCTCGTTCTTTCGACTTTGGTGGGGGTTGAGGATATTTTGTTCGATGAGTTTGCAGATTTTGCAATTGTTTTGGTGTTTGTAGTATGGGGACTTAATAATAACTCTACCACTAGGAGTCAGGAAATCTGTAGATGGGAATATGGACAGAGAAGAACTTGGAAAATGAGAAATGGAATGTGAGAAAATGTTAGGAAATTTATAATAATAACATATTAACACTTTGACTGTCATGAAATTTTTACGTAGTATGCTCAGAGGCCTCTTAATAAAATTTCTATTATTCTCGGGATATAATATTGAATTATCAAACAATACAATAATTATCGAACAATATTTCTATTCAAAGTTCTCTGTTTATTTGCATTGTTCAAATTTTCGAAAATTGGTTAGAATGAAGCAAATATAAATTTAAAAAATTAGTATCGCCGAACACTAGTGACCACCATGGCTCCATTGAGGGGACAAGCACTGGTCACTAATGACAGTCAACGTGTTAAAAGAAAAATAGTGAAGCAACCAGAGCAATAATATTGAATACAAAATTTTTAATCTAAAATTGGAGAAAGATTATTTAAGCTATAGTATAGTTAGTGTTGAGTTGATCAAAGAGGGTGAAAAATACTGGATTAAATTAACCCTTCGGGCATAGTGTGTCTATAGTATATGAACTCCTGTCTGGTCTCGTTTTATCTACAAAAATATTTCGAAATTCGTCACGCTATACCGTGTCAGAATATTGCAAACTAATTTCTCAAATTGGGCTGCATTTATATTACTAAAAAAAAAAAGAAAAAATATCAGAAATCATGCGTCATCGTTAAATAGTTAATCCTTTGGACCCCAAATTTTTTTTCCCTTGATTCCCAGTTATTTTAAGTGTTTTATTTTAAATGTACTTTGAGAGACAATTTTTATTATTAATTACATCAGTAATAGCATTGGAATTTTGCATTGTTCCTAGTTACCCAAAAATGAAATGAAAATCGAGTCACACTTCATCAAGGAATTCGAAAGGGTCATCGAGAAATAAATTATAATTTATTAAAAAATTATCAACGTTGCTATGAAAATATTCGATTTAATTGAAAGAATTCAGCAGG
>NW_016909322.1:389673-391473 GCF_001483705.2 Eufriesea mexicana | reverse complement strand
GGTTCGTTTGAAACGTGCTTGGTTTAGTCGATGTTCGCATCGTATTCGAGCAAGCTCGCCCACTCCTTTTCGTAATCGGGCCCTTGCGCGGTATTTGCACGCACTCTTAGCTCGAGCACTGAAATATATACCAGCGTTTATGTACCGAATCGTTCCTCTGTACACGAGGGGGATGACCAGGTTTCGTTTGCTAAACGTTTCAATTTGCAGAAAGGTAATTTACTGAAACCTTCGGGGCACGGCAGCAGCGGTGGAACGAGAGTCGAAGGAGCGGATTAAATTCCTTTGGAACGTTTTAAAGAACGTTTCCGATTAATCTTGACAATCGGGCAAACGAAGTACAAAAAAGGGAAGAAAACCACTGTTACGTGCAATCGAAACGTGAAATCGTTTTCACGGATGGTACCTATAATAGCACCTTCTCTAATCGCGAAAGTTTAACAGTAATATTGACTAGTTTAATCAGATATTTCATTCCATGTATTCCGTCTATTCTTTTTCCGAAATTTTATAATTTTATCTTCAAAATTATATACGATAAAGAGCAAAATTGGATTTATACTATGTTAATATTCGAACAGCAATAACTTTGCGAGGAGAAATCGTACAGTAATATTTGTGGGGTCTATGTAAAGGGCAAAGCCTGTACTTTTACACCCCTGAACTTAGTTGGTTCGATTCTTAGTAATTTGAATCCCAAAATTAATTTTTTGGTGGAACTACAGTATTCGAATTCTTCTAATTTTCTATATGAAAAACTGTCTTTGTTTTCTATTATAAAAATTTCTAATTAGAAATTGAACTTAGTGGTGTGAAAGTACAATCTCTGCCCTTTATATCGACCCCACAAATATTATTCTACCAATTTTTCTCACGAAGTTACGATTGTTCAAATATGAACCTAATATAGATTCACGTTTACTCTTCGCTGTATTTTTCAATAATTCAAAATTGCTTATAAATAAAATTTTTTTTTCGCTTCTAGGTATTACTAATAATAATAAAGGATCGTGATAATAGGTACTGTAGTAAATCAAATGGAAATTGCATGAAAAATAAAAAGATACCCTTGAGAAAGAGAGCTCCGGACCTGTCAGAAATTACGTACTTGGAGTCCTCGTTGTCAACTTCGATATTTTCCCCTGCAGCGAAGAATCTCTTATGCCATAGTCGTGTATGGTGGTAATACAATATTCCAGTGGCAGGCTATCATTTCTCCTTTAGAACGAAGGTCGTCGCGAGGGAGCAGAACAGGGGGTGGCTCCGTCCAGGGGTGGATAGAGAGATTGTGATGGGGAACGTTACATCATTACTACGCAAGTATTATTTCTTGATTCAGTCCTCCAACCTTTCCTTTCCCCTCGCGGTACTATCCTGCCGGCCATTCACTAGCGTTTCCTTTTGTCAGCCTCCCTTCTTAATTTGGTAAATGCCAGTGAAATGCTACGCGGCTCCGGTAATGGAGAGGCCACGAGAGCAATGTCTGAAAGACGTTGCTAGATACACTAGTCTGAAGGAAGCCTCTCGAACGAGAGAAAAATAAGTCGCCTAATATATTCATCGCGATGGAATAAAATTATCAGAATTCTCGAAATCCGCTCATGAAAACATGCTAAAATCGTAATCTTTAAAAATATCGAATAATTGTGGAGACATAGTATTCTATAAATTATTAATATTTGACATCAATGTGTAAAATTAATAATAATTTGCACTAATACAACAATAATTAATAATTAATAGAAATGTAATAATAATATTGTAAATGATATTAATATAATAATATAATAAATTATTAAT
>NW_016909322.1:376906-389538 GCF_001483705.2 Eufriesea mexicana | reverse complement strand
TTAATCTAAATATAATAATATAATAAATTATTAATGCTTTTATAAATTACTAATATTGACATAGGGTCCTGTGTACATTTAGGATAATTTAATGTAGGGTAGATAGTTAGGTGAAATTGAAGAAAATATTATTTTTATCAGAGTCGATAAAATCATGTCCAATTGATGACGTTTGCGTGAAAGTTACGTGTACAGAGCAATAGATCAAGAAAAATACACGTCTTGGTCTTAGTACCGCAAAGTACATGTCTCTGTCGTGAATGATTTACCCGGCTAACAATAGCTAGTGAAGGGTGCATATCAAAGAGTTGCGGGGTAAACGAGGAACTTTTAACGACAGCGAGGACTTTGTATTTCTAAGATTCTTTCGATATTTACGAAAATCTGTACACGACTCGTGAAAACGCATTTATATAAAGCTGGAAAGATGATTAACCCTTTACACTCGACTTTTGGTTAAAGAAGAGCAGGAGTTTAAAGATTTTCTGCTATACAAAAATGACGATATTTTTTTATAATAATTAATTAGCACGTAGAATTATTTGATTTCGATATTCTGCCCACTGTTACTTTATCTTAAATTTGAGATATTAATTAATATCGAGCTCCGAGATTTTATAAAATGGCGACTGGAAGGGTGTCTCGGAGTGCAGTGGGTTAAGTTCAGTGATTTTGTAGATTAAATTATTACTAAAGATGTGTGGAAATGGCGATAGAATTACGACGTATTCTCGAATTGATATTTTTAAATTATTTTTCGAGCAAACAGATATTCCATTCGCAGTACAATCATTAGCATCATGGTGAATCGATAAAATGCTCATTAGGAATCGCTACCTTATGATTATTGGAGCCATTTTGCCGGCTTCGCGTTACGATTTGTCGGGATTACAAATAGAAACTGTGATCGTTGGGACAGTATGGATCACGGGGCATTCATAGTGACGATCCATTTTGTTTACATTTATCGTATTTATCGGTGGCTCCGTGGTCCATTTGCTAAATAGTCGGATAATCAAAGTTTAATCCTAACGAGGCTCAATAAAGTAGCATTATGCTAATGTAATAGGTAATTTCCGGGCAACTGGTAGATATTGAATTCCGAAAGCCCACCGATGAACAAACTATTAAATTTAGCGTCTAGATAAATTTACTTTTGTACAAATGGCACCGAACTTGCAACACGCTCGTCGATACTTGTATCGATAATTACACTATGTTATTGTAGATGTAACTGATACAGTAATTTCCATTATTACTCAATTTTAGCTTTGTTCGGTATATTATACTGTATACTGAAGTCTCAGAATACTTTTAATAATTTTACGTATCTATAAAATTGAAAATTCTTTCTAGATAAAGGGTTACTGACGCCATATTGACGAAATTGTTCTTTTAATTTCTTCTTTTTTTTTCTGAAATAAAATTTTTAATTTAAGCATCTATTTAGAGTCATACAGTAACCTTTCCTTAATTATTACTATTTTTTATTTGTGAATTTTAATGTGAACCTTAAATTTTCCAAATTTGTTTATAAATTTTTAATCCATATTTTATTTCAGTTTATTTATAATTCTACTGTAGAATCATCGTTTCTACCAATCCATCCGTACTCAAAATTAAATCCCAATTCCAAAATTAAATAAACGAGGATACCCCAGGTTTTTCAAATTTCTCAGCGAATATTAGCTTATGCGGGAACGAACGCGTCGCGAAATAATTTCAACGGGATGCTCGCGACAGAGGGAGATCGACGTGTAAGTGGTGGGGGAAAGCAGGATTACGTAGTGGGGGGAACAAATCGGATAAGGGTGATAGCGAGGTAAGAAATGACAAGCGCGTAAGATGTCTCCTCCCTTCAAAGTGATTCCGTTGGTTCCTGTAACGAGACGTTCGCGCCACCGTGTACGGAACGAACGCATCCCGGGAGTGGGGGTAGGTGAAAAACGCGGCTTACGATAAATTGCATTCTCCTAGGAGGGAGGGAGCGAACGAGACGGCACGGTTCGATTTTAACGTTTCCTGTTTTCTGGCTTCGTTCCATGGCCCCGTTTCTCGTTCCCCTTCGCCACCCACCTGCACGCAGTCGCCCCGCCACCCGCAATATCGGATTCCGATAAGAATTCTCGCGCAAAAGGAAAACGATCCTGACATTCCTCTTCCAATGATGCGAAACGATTAAGCTTCTATGATCCCGGAGAACGCGCGCCGTTTCAATGATGTGACTCTCGATTTCAGACCGACGGCCGGCGCTCGCCGGCTGTCCCCACTCCCGCGCCCGGCTCCCCACTCCCGCCCGCCGTCAAGGGGCGTAGTTTTAATTAAAAGGCCCCGTATAAAACGCGGCGCGCGTTACTCGCGAATTCGAGCCGACCCGGCGGCTTTGTAAAAGCGAATTGCTGCCCAGTTTCCATTCAGTGATATCGTTAATCGTTTACGAGCCGATTAATTGGATTTCCAGCTGATTTTCTTGGGAAAGGTCGATCGATTTGGAGTTAATGATAAATGATTATGATACGATTGAGTTTCTTTTTTTTATTTTCTTCACGATTGTTGATAGATTGGAAATTTGAATTTAGAAGCAACAAATATATTTGGAAAACGAAAAAAGGTTTGAAGGTTCCTAGGGATATTTTGATTTCTGAATTACGGATATCTATGTGTCCCAATAGTAATACTCTTTAATTTTATTTTAATAGGTAGCCTATCGTTTTAAATTCATAAGAAGTGAAATAAAATATATTTTATTTTATAATTATCCTTTTATACTTTCTGACTATAGCACGGGAATGTTTCATGCATAAATTAACGTATATAGCTGTCTTATTTCAATATTACAATTGATTTTTACAATTCGTAAGTCACCTCTCGAGGGCTTGAATTTCATATTTATTTTCTATTTCTGTCGATATTAAATCAACCACGATGAAGTGTCTCTGTATAAAATTGGACGTCTCTTATGCTTCCTTCATCAGGCTAAATCCGTCTGCTTTTATTATCCAAACATCCTTCTTTTTATTTCTTTCTCTATTTTTATAATTCGCAATTGGACCCTGTTTAAAAAGATTCGTGTTTGTGAACCTTACTAACAATTCTCTCTTCTGGTTTCGAATTCACCCCTGCTGCTGCAATACATCCATCCTTCTCTCTTGCCGGGAAAGAAAAATCCTGACCGAGTTAACTACTTTCGCTCGAATTTCGAAATCCGATATTATTTCGATAACGAGCGGCATCGCGACTAGCAATCTCGGTGTTAACTAACGTGGCTCCCAATGGAGCAATTAACGCACGGGAATTTCGCTAATCGTGCACAATTTTGACTACCTTTGTCAGTGCCGTACAAAGGTACGCGATAAATACACCTTACCCCCTTCCCTCTCTCTTAAAATTCTAAAACCTGGAAACGAAATGAAACGACGTAAAATCTCAAGAAGATCCGAGTAAATTTAACTTCAACATGAACGTGAATCTCAACTGACCATATTTACCCTAAATTCCGTGCCCAGTTGTACAGGGAACGATCGAAATGGAGCGAAACGAGACGTCTGGGACCGGGGAATTTCGCGGTACGCGGTGTCGATGGGATGAAAAATAAAAGGGATAAACGTTTCCGCGCGGAATAATGGACAAAGGGGTTGCGCGCGTGGCCGATGGGGTTGAATCGATACGTCGAAACAAATTGCTCGATAATGCCTCGACCTCTCGGCCCGTGCGATAATAAATTTTTCCCTGGCCGCGCAAGAACCGTGTCTGTCGGCTGAGACAGGGTGGATCGTGGGGGGTGGAAAGATGAAGGAAAGACGCGAGGTGGAGGATCGAAATAGCTAAACAAATTGAGGAAGCAAGAAAAGGAAGGTGTGTGCGATCGACGCACGTTTGAGAAGGTCGTTTATGGTGATAAGTGGCGGCGATCATGCTTCGGGCCGACAGGAATTGCGCGTCTGCTGGTCCACGTTCCTGACCGTACCCCGTTCCAACCCTTGTCCTTTATGATCCCTTTTTACCCGGTTGTATCGCCGGAGTGGGATCGATACTACGTGCGAGCATCGTTCCTCGTTAATTAGAAAGGTGATACCCATTAATTGTAGTTCTAGAATCGGCGGCCGTGTTGCGGTTCGCTCCACAATTAAGGCACGCTAATTGAACGCTTCCAATTATCAGGCACCTGGCCGAGTTGCCGGGTCGAGGGGGAAAAGAGAGCTATCCTCTGCGGGGGTGGATATTAGACTTCGTCTTCGAAAACCAGGTCGGGATTCGGATGTTCCGTTCTTTGGCATGTGAGAGTTGACGAAGAGGAGTGTAGGAGGGGTGATATCTAGGTCTTCCTAGATACCCCACTCTCGATATTCCCAATATAAAGGAAGGGATGCGTTTCGTCCCGGGCAACCGAGAACCCCGGCTGTCGAGGACAACGGGTCAAGTGTCCAACTGACACTGTGTTACTCGTTCAAATCTGGGATCCCTATGTAGGAATAGGATATCTTCGGTAGATACCCCACTCCCAATATTCAGTCTCCAAGGGAGAGGTTTTTATTAAGTGCGGTAGTGTCCTCTTTGTCCTGCTTGATGATAGGCGGTGTTCCTATGGTGCTGGCCTGGTGGTATCCACGTGGTCGTCGTTGCTATCGATGGGGTAGCAGGTAGAAGGACGACGGGAAAAGGAAGGGATGCGTTTCGTCCCGGGCCTGCTAGTGGACTCATCGGTAAGGCTTGCTTCTAGCAGGCTCTGCCTTAGATCAGGGATACTTAGCTGTCACAGGAATTTCGATTTAACCCCTTTGCTACTACGGGTGACTATAGTCACCTGCCACTAGACGCCATCGATACACGACGGGTGACTATAGTCACCTGGCACGAAAATTGAGTAAAAATTAAGACAAGTGCTACTGTTCCTCTTCGCAAAGAATTGCAAACGCTATTGCGATGGTCGGTCTTTCCTCTTTCTTTTTTCTTTCAAAAGACTTGACCTCGAATGTTAAAGACTTCACGATCGTAATATTTCCATCATTTGCACGACGCTTCATTTTACGAGAGAGACTTCGCGGCGATGCCCACCATAGCGAAAAGGTTAAGGGAAGTCGAGGCTTCACCGTGGACTTGTGAGAAAGTCCACGAACCTCCTTCAAGTAGGAATCCATCTATTGGCGAGGGTGAGAACTTGGTCGCTACAAGGAGGATCTCTTTTGTAGTCTTCCGTTCTTTTTAGTACCATAGGGGTGGTTCTTAATAAATTCCTCGTGAATAGGAGTTTCGGGGTTCGAGAAGTAACGACGTTTCTTTAACCCATTAGTTGGCACGATCCCCGTTTGGGGATTTTGGAATTTTACGTACACCACTCGGTGCCGAAAATATATTTGGCACGCTTGACTGTTTAGTTTTATTCTATATATATCAGTCAATATTGCATGTAGCGAAAGGTGCGTATTCTGTACTTCGTTTCCATACAACGAGCGAATAAATTTGGAATTCGCGTGTAAGTTGAACGGAACAGAATTGTCATATTTGAAGCATTATGTTTTTGGTTTGGTTTTTATATTATAAAGAAATACCGTACGTAAATATGTAATTTAGAGGCTATAGTATCGATTTGTTACTTACTCGGTCTTTTGTTTTTTATTCAAATGATTTTATCGATCATTTTATAACGATGCCCACTTTGGGACTTTTTCAAAAATGTCAAATATTTTCAAAACGAAACATAATTTGAATATAATTATACCGTTACACAACCTTTTGTACATATATATAACTTACCCGACCAAAAATTTCAGAAAAAGAAATTTCGCAATTAATGGGTTAATAACAACAACAGCTTTATTTTAATTGAAAAATAATACTCCATCAGATTTTTCTTTTTCTCAGGATTTTCGTTAAAAAATTGCTGGTCTACAATTGCCCTCGTTTTAAAATTCTTTTTTGATGACAACTGCCGTTCACAAACTTCTTTGACACCCTGTATATCCTTGCTCATATATACCCCATATAAGTACCCTCACATCCTATATATATTCTTATTTGTTCTCTTTTATTCTAATCCTTAAGCTTGTAGAATATACCTGGTCTTATTTTGTCATAAATAGTCCTTCCACTGGATCCTTTTACACGAGGTCACTTTGGTCCTTCCACATGCACTCAAGGATGTTAGCCTAAGATTATTTTATTTTCTGATAGATTTGTTATTTTCTCGTATATTTACATACGTATCATCATCTTCTCAGAAGGCCTATCGTCGTGGGAGTAGGTTCTCACGCGTTCCTTTTTGCATGTCGATCGAGGAGAGGTAAGAATTCTTGATATGGGGGTGCGTAAAAGGGGGTGGAATCGCGCGGATGCCTTGCGAGAGTGCGCTCGATCGAGTATGCGCTTGTACTGTCGATATTGGAGTGCTCGCAGAAAAATGACATCGATTAGTCCCATCATTCGCGACGATAAACGTCCTTGATGGCGTGCCCTACTTGTATCGAGTGTGCCATTAATGCTCCTCGAGAATCGATAATACGTTCGTCGTCTTGTTTGTACTGGACGTTTTCTAATTATTTCTCGATTTTCTGAATTTTCTGATTATTTTGTCCCAATCGAAGGATTTATTTTGGAAACGATCCTCGTCGATTTTATAAATCTTTTCAAGGGAGGGAATAGGTACTCAATCATCTTCATTTTATTTTTCATAAAACCGATGAATTTTTCTTATTTTTATTGTCATAATTCAGGAAATATTTAGTTTCTGTGATACAAATTTTTAACTTACAACTATTACTTTTAACCCTTTGCATTCGGCGATTTGTTCGTTACAGGAAAATAGTAATTCGAAGAATTTCTGCCATAAGATCGTATGCAAATTAAGACGTAGAATTATTTTACTTCGATATTCTACGCATCGTTGGATATTTGTAAATTTGGATATATTAATTAACATCCACCTTTAGAATTTGATTAAATGGCGACTGAGGGGCGCCTCTTGAGTGCAAAGGGTTAATATAGAGTAGCAATTGAAAGACTGAATATAAGCTGACATAAAACAAAAATAATTTTGACGAACATATATTTAACAATTTTTTAATTATTTTATTTGGAAATATAATTGATATTTCTTAAATATTTCTTAAATATTACGTGCAAAAAGGTAACATCCCTATTGCAAATTAAAAACCAAGAAGTCATAATTTTTCAACCCCTTTGGTATTCCAATGGCCAGTCTACTACGTACAACTAACATCTGTAATAAAAATAAATTATTAAATTCGTATCTAAATGAAAACTTAATGTAATGCCATATTTTTACTAACTGTAAGATGTTCTAAAAGCCGAATAAGATTGACACTCTTCACTTGCAATCCCGTTCCATCGAAATTTCCTCACATGACAAATGGGGTGCAAATAATATCACTGGCTTCACTATCACTTTCCATTCACAGTCTGGGGTTAATACTGATAATTTTACACGATGAAGTGCAAGCAGAAACTGTGCCTGGGTAAAGAATTTCATTGACAGAGTTGACGTGTCACGCACGTCATTTTTCTTTCTGCAACAATCGCCTGACAACGTGTGTAACACGTGGCTGGTGTTCCGGTAACAGAAGCATCTCGACGTGCGTGACACGTCCTTCCACCGCAAGTGGTTAAGAATTGATATCAATCTCGTCGATTTTAATTATAGATGGAAGCGTTATTAGGACGGATAAGTAGTCGGAATGCGGTATATTCATGGCAATTTATATCGCACTCATAAAAGTTTACGCGGGACCGCTTAACTCCGTTTCGCACGGCTAATTCGAAACTCCTTTGTCGCGCGAATAATGAGATGCATTGCACTCCGTTCATCGAATGGAGTCCCATTCGGTCCGTGTCACGGTTCGTTCTCTATTCTAATTCAACATACCTCATTGGCGCGCCGGCCCGCCGAGCATACGTCGGAGCCTCTCTTAATGAAAATAAAGCCCTAACACATCTGGAAATCGGTTTTACGTCTACTGCAGTGGGTGTCTATATACTCCACCGTTTTATATTTACGTCGGTATTGGAGAAATTCGTGTCACTGAAATACGTCGAAGTCGCCGAAATAGTTGAACCTTCCACTTGTTTTACAGCGTAATAAATATTGTTATTTATTATTATATAAAATGAATTAAAGGTGTTCCAGCATTTTTGATATTTTCACACGTGTCTTTGTATGAATGGACTGCAGACGTAAAATTCTGATTTGTGCCTTCGTCAAAATATTTTATTTGAATCATGTATACGGGTCTTTTGGGGTTCTAGCCTTCGTTAGGAACAGAGTCTTTGCAAATATAAAATGATGAAATGATAGAATCTTCTCGCCAATTTTTATGCAAGGTAGTATAAGTTCTGTATCATGGAAATTGGACGAAATTTAATTTTTCTTGTTGCAAATTTTTGCTTCTGAATGGACTGTATATATATAGTAAATTCGTTCTAAATTCTGGTTTGTCTCTTGATCAAAATATTTTATCTTAGGATTTAATTTTGAAATCTTAAATCAATCATAGATAGGTCTTCAGTATTCTTATTTTTCGTAGTATACCGTAAATATAAAATTAAATATACCATATACAGTGACGAGCGTTTTGCTCAGTTTTCTGAATCTATACTATGTTCCTTTTTAAACAGCTATAACTTCGTAAGGAATAATCGTAGAGTAACATATAAGGGGTCATTATGAAGAGCAGAGTTTATACTTTCACACCCTTAGATCGAACTTCTACGTAGATGTGTTTATAATAGAAAACAAAGACAGACTTTTATTCGAAGAATTTTAAAAATTGAAACACTGATAGTCCCCTTAAAAAATTGTTCGTGGTCCAAATTATCACGAATCGACCTAATTAAATTTAGGGGTGTGAAAGTATATACTTTACCCTCTATATAGACCCCACAAATGTTACTGTACGATCATTATATACGAAGTTACAGCTATTCAAAAACGGATGTTACTCGTTACTGTATAAAATAAGAAAATAATAAAAGAACGAATTTTTCTCGAATTTTTGCTGTTAGATTTGCAAGGGGAATGGGTAAAGCAGTGTTTCCAGGTTCATTAACCTATCTTCTGGCCACGAAATTATGCATGTTCATCGGTGACATTGTTTCGTATAATATCATTGATATTCCCGGTTACGATAATGATTCGGATTACCCGTTATACGGTAGGGAAAATTCGGCGTAGGAAAGTGAGAATCAGCGCGTATGACCGCAACCGTTAAACAAAAATCGAATCGCAGCTGTCGATATAAAATTCTCGCCGTCGGGGTATACAACGTTAAGCGATACCGCTATATTTTGCATAATTAAACGGGCAGCGGTGCGGCGCGATTCTGGAAACACGGCAAACGCATTTAGCGAATCAATCGAAATCCGACGGATGTGATTAGATTTCACGCATGATCGGAGCCGACCATTTCAGCAATTGATACGCCGTAATACAGCCATGAACGTTTGCAACCGATAAGCGTATATTGTTATACAGCCAGTCGGGGGCCGTGATAATCGTTTCGGCAAACTGTTAATATATTTTTCCTAATTTTTATTTTCCTTTCTCCAATTTTTTCCTTTTTTTTTTTCATCTCTCTCGCGAATGACGGACACGCCCCGTTGCGTTTCGCGCAAGTGATGGCTGTAGTTGCACGCGCGAATTCGTGGAAAACGTTTCGCCGTTTCTGGCAGAAATTAAATTTTTCGCCACGCGAGATAAAGCTCCATCGGCTGAAGGATTTCGCCGGCACCATATTTGCTCGATCATCGCGATATTAGTTCATCGACGCGTGAACGCCGCGACGTTGAATTATATTCCTTGGAGATGTGGACCGTGGTGGCGCTAGTGAGTTAAGTGGCGAATCGACGAAGGAGGATCGACCGATCTTTCGATGAAGAATTCTCAAATTCCTTCTTTCCTTTTGTGGATATAGTCTACTGCTTGTATCCGATATGAAGAACCAAAATGTAGCTCCACGCGGATGAGGGCAGCGTTGTTATAATTGTTGCTGCCTTATTCTCAGTGTGCCGAATCCTTGCGAGACACTTAGGCTCAAGGTGTCCTGTATGTACACTTTATTACACGATTTGATGTGTTTCATGTGATTTGTGTGTGTGTGTTGCATCGTCTCCGCCTTTTGCCATTTTAGGTTTTGTCTTCCGTCTTCCGTTTTCTGTCTTCTCGTTTTCTCCTAACTCTCATTTTGATGTGTTGTGTTTTACTTCTCCAAACCATCTAATGTATTACGTCTGAATTCTCGATACCGTCTTGATTTATAATTTGTTACACCTCAAGAAGGACGCTTAGGCACGTCTTTCATGTATTATTGCTGTTGCAACATCTTTTATATCCTTCGTTTCTGAAAAATTTATTCCGATCTCTTCTCGATCCTCGTTTAAAGAGAGAGAGAGAGAGAGAGGGTTGGAGGAGAGAGCGAAAAATTGCACGTTATTGGTTTATTCGGCGCATTTGTCATTTGAAAATGAGGATATTAATTCGCGAAAAATCGCCGAGCGGAATTCAACGGGGTCGCGCTTGCCTCGTTTTTAATTAACGAACGACAATTTTGCAGGCTCTTGTTTAAAATCAATCCATTCGATGTAATTAAAAACGTGATACAATTTCTTTTTAACCGAGCGTCGATCTTATCCTCGTTCTACGTTAGCGGACTCGATTGAAACGAAATTTAATGGAAATTTTTCGTTCGAACTGTTTATTTGCAGAAGATGCACGAACAATCGATGTAGCTCGTGCATATTCATTCGGGATTCTCATTTCGGCATCGGGAAGCAAATTAAAAATCAAGTCTGCCTATATTATAAACATCTAAAGAATATAATAACAATAATAGTAATAATAATAAAATAATAATAATAATAATTTTATTACACCGCAACAAAACTAGATACAACAGATTCGGGAAGAAAAGACAACCATATTGCACACGTGCAACATAACAAGGAACTTCCTCAATGACATAAATTAAAAACCAAGCATGGACCTGGCAGTATCTTGTCCAGTCGCTGGAAAACCCCGGGAAGGGAGAAAAATAATAATAATAATAAAAATAGAGAAACCGTGGAACCAAGAAACAGTCACAGTAGTACCCATCGCTGTATCCACAATAGGCATTACATCGAAGAGATTCGTACAAAACCTAACAACAATGGGCTTACATCCACAATTACACACAGAGACGTGCAAAGAGCAGCAATATTAAAAACTGCAACAATAGCCAGAAAAGTCATTTTCAAAAAGAATAGAGAACAAGCTTATGACTTGGTTAAAAACCCAACTATACAGCTGAAAAGGCCACAAAGTGTTAACCAGTTAGAGCGTAGGAATATAATAATAATAATAATAATAATAGTAATAGTAACAACAAAACTAGAGACAATAGATTCAGGATACAGACTAGAATTAAGTCAACTATATTACACAAGTGCAACATCACGAGGAACTTCCACAATGACATAAATTAAAAATCAAGTTGGACCTAGCAGCGTCCTGTCCTGCCGCTGGAGAACCCCGGGAAGGGAGAAAAATAATAATAATAGTAATAATAATATTAATAGGACTAGTAATAATAGTAGTAGTAGTAATAGTAATAATAATAATAGTAATAATATTTTTGAATTATATCGTAGTACTGTATACTTATTCCTCGATAATCATGGAGCCATTAGGTTCTTTCCAACGTTTCGTCTCGTGTGGCGCCAAGAATTATTATACTTCGGCCAGGATCGTGGCTAATTATGTTCCTTTGATGATTCATAGGAATTATTAAAATCGCGGTGTATACGTTATTCTTGGCAGAGTTTTCGGTGTTAATAGCAGCGATGCTTCTTTCCCAACGCGCGTTTCGCCATCGAAAATTTAAGGCCGAAGACGAGGAGTGGATAATGCATTGCAGGTCGGGAGCTGTCTGTCACGTCACGTGCAAGTCAGGCAGCGACGCTTTTCTGATTTACTGCCTAGTCTGTTCCTTCCCGAGTTTGTCTAGTACCTTGCTCCACTTTTATACCATGTTTCACTTTGATGCACTCCGTTATTTATTTTCCCTCTTTCCTACTCGGGTTTAGGCAGGTGAATATTGGAAGGATCGAATGGGATTGAGTAATCGTTTGATTAGGTTGGTGCAGGGGCATTTAATTTGTTACGAAATGTGAGCTTGATGAAGATTTTTAAAATTCAGAATATTTTGTGTATTAAAGTTTGGGATTGGAATTAGCGATATAATTAAAATATCGTTTTTAACATTTTAAAGTCGAGATCTGCGAAATAAGATTTAAATTCCCCATTTACTATTCTTCTTCTTTGATACTTTCACGCTTCGTTGCAAATTTAGAGCTCGAGAATTAGGGGTTGTAAAGTTGCACTAATCATTAATCCTCGCTTATGTCATTGTATTTCTACGATATAATTAAAATATTGTTATTAATCAAAGTCGAGATCCGCTAAATAAAATTGATGTTTCCCCATTTACTATCTTTTTCTTTTGATATTTTGACGATTCGTTATAAATTAAGAATTAGGGGTTGAAACATTGCAATTATCATTGAAACTCGCTCCTATATCATTATAATGATATACTAAAATCAAAATCTACCAATTGACATCCCAAATAAAATTCAAATTCCCT
>NW_016909322.1:369374-376877 GCF_001483705.2 Eufriesea mexicana | reverse complement strand
CATGCTTATGTCATAATATTTCTACGATATAATTAAAATATTGTTATTGATCAAAGTCGAGATCCACTAAATAAAATTTAAGTTTCCCCGTTTACTATCTTTTACCTTTGATATTTTGACGATTCGTTATAAATTAGTAGCCCGATGCAAACTAAGAATTAGGGGTTGAAATATAGCAATTATCATTAAACCTCGCTCATATATCATTATAATAAAATATTAAAATCAAGGTCTACCAATAGGCATCCCAAATAAAATTCATATTCTCTGCCCCCCTGCCCCCTCCCTAAAATCGATAAACTCCATAAAATTTCTGTCAAGATATACGAAGACAATGCACACGACATGTACAAAGATTTACAAACTATATTCGTTAAATCTATATTCCACTTGGCCTAGATCTCTTCCGAGCCTTCCGATAATCAATTGTGCGAATGTGGAAAATACCTACCCCGACATAATCTATCATAAACCCCCCACAGAGGGAAACTGCGAGAGTATCGTAAGACGGGACGATTGTAAAAAAATCGCATCGTCATTCGCGCCTACGATCCCATCAAAATTCCCGCGAGTAACACGCTCCACGGGCAATCAGAGAAATTACGGGGACGAAAGGGAAAGGGAAGGCTAGAAAATCTCGATCGTGCGCGCGCGAAAGGGGGTGGTTGCTGCCACGGTCCAGCATTTCGGCGCTGACTAGACGGATTTTTTTAAATCGAAAACACGATGACTTTACGCTCGCGTTCACGCCGCCATCGATCACCCCCGCAAATTGCTTTCGTACAAATTTTTTCTTCCCCCTTTTCCGGTCGTCTCCGGCGACGAGCTCGCACGTACGAGGTCTCGCCCCGCCTTTTCCCATCCACCTGGCCCCCGTTCAGCCACCCCCGGAAACTTCTCCGGCGCGAGAAGCCGACGCGGCCGGATTCCAAACTACGGATTTGTTTTTCCACGTCGCTATTTACTTTTTCACGCCGGCGTGCACAGCACGAATGAGGAAAGGAAGGAAAGCCTCGCGAAGGGCGAGGCGACTTGGCTTTCTCACCCCTAACCCTCGCCACCCCTTTCGCATTCTCTTCCTCCGTTTTCACTTTTCTTTTATCTCCTTTTCCCTTTCTTTTCCCCTCTTCGTTTCCCCGTCCACCCGCATTCCGTTCGACTGCGCGTTTTCTATCGGGAGCCAATGATGAATGGTTATCGGAATAAAGTTATGCGGCGCGCCGGCGTTAATGTTGCGAAACGCTTGGAAACTGGGTAAATTCGATTTACCCGGCCACCGATGCTCGCCGTTGCGTGTACCATTTCGCCCGGAACCGCCGACACGCGCTTTTGTTTTCGCCGCGACCATGCTCACTCCGCGCCGGGAAAATCGTCATTTTCGGACCGCCTCGTTCCACTGAATTTTTCCCAATTAACCGTGGGAACCACCGTTGGGTTTTGTCGACCGAATTTCACGAATGTTGCCCCTCCATTGTGATACCTAGCCTGCTTCCGAGTCGTACGATTTCGGATCTGCTTTCGGGGTAATTCGTAAGGGGTAGTTTTACAAATATGTTCCAATCAGCTGGAATTCTGTTGAAATTACTTAGTTCTATTCGACGTTAATACTTTCGAGATAATAGGATTGCTGAGTAGCAGTAAAACAAAAATATAACTGTTCTTTAACACTTTGTTGACCGGCAATTTTATGCAGGAACTATGTCACATGACATGACATGTCATTGGTTATTATTTTGTAATTCAATCTTCAAAATCGCTTTCACACGCAATATTCTATGTTGTTCTGGGTTTCATAAATTTAAATAGATAATGCAAGTGCAACGACGAGTTAATTCGTCATCGGTCAACAACGTTTGGCAGGAAAGGACGAGTTAACTCGTCACCCGTCAATAATGTGTTAAGACTTGGGAAAATGTACAGAAATAAACAAAAATCACTGTGCATATTTCTTCAGCGAACTGTAACGAAGGGGTTGAACTACACTAATCGCACGACTGTAATTATATTTCATACATTTTAATGTGTACAAAATTCACAGAATTTTTGGAACCTTTATCTAATTTTGACGTGGATGGAATATAATATAGTGGTTTATTGTAATTAAAATTGGACACTACTTTGGTATATAATGTTTCAGAATAAAATCATAGTGCCAAGGGTTAATGATGTTAATATAACAACGTATGTGCTGAAAAAGACGAGTTAACTCGTCACCGGTCAATAATGTGTTAACTTATTTAAACCTTGCACTCTGTCTTCTTTCATAATCATGCTTTCTTCCTCAATCATGTGTTTTTCACGCAGTCTTCATAGCCTAGCCCTTGGTGGACATTTCGTTCTTCACTTGCATCGATACAATCATAAATATACCGTTCATGCAATCCCATGTACTCTACAGTCATACCTACACAAAAGGTACTGTCATAGGCAGTGACCTTGTACTCTAATCACGTTATGCTCACCATTCTCGCAATACTGATCATTTTTTTGGATTCCTAAGCCGTTTCCAGTTGTTTTGATGGTGCTAGGTGTCGACCCTCGCGTGAATAGCAACGTGATTTCAGCGAGCACGAGTTCGACAGCGTGTCTGTTTATATACAGGCACACCTAGTCCACGTTGACCGAAGTGCGTCATGGAAAGTCGTTAGTGTCGAAGGAACAAGGAAACAAAGGAAGGAAGGATCGCGGTGTCTGCGAGCACGTGCGACCGAGTCAGTTGGTCGCACGTTCTCGACGACACCGGTCGTAAATTTTCCTACGTTCTTCCTTCGGTATTTCTTTTGGTTAATTACTCTTGTGTGTAAAGTGGACCAAGTGACTGTGAACACCCAGAGGACGTGTAAGTATTACATAGTATTTCATGACGATTGAAACGGTGCGTGCCCACTACAATGGTAGCACGTAGGTCACTTTAGTGCCGGCCACCACATCGCGAAGCCCATCTTAGCTGCTCGAAACGCTATTCATGATAATGATAATACCTAAATCGTCTTATTTATGATAACTCTTGTCATGCCCAGGGAAACGTCATATAAATATGAGGTTAGACGGTTAGTTCCATTTACGCACAAGCAAGTTAAAGATCTTAACCTATTGTAGGTTAACCTAATGCTAGATTAATCCTATACTGACATAGATTTGCCAAGATCTAATAAACGACTCCTTTTTAATAACAAAACAGATTTTATTTAACCATTTTAGTGCCGAGCGAAGAATGGTGCCTATGCACCTAACTGGACGAATTTACTAATAAAAACCAAACTAAGAATGTTACTTAAAAAATTCGAAATGCAGCATATTATTGAAGAAAGGGAGAATAATGTAGTGCCAATTGTGTTTCAATATTCATTGAAAATCGTACGAATAACGATGAAAAACATAGAAACAAGCTTCTCTTCTAGAAACAATATTTGCACATAAGAATAATCATAGTGTGATTACAGTTTTATGTAGCTCACGTAGTATGAAGTATAAGTATTACATTTTCGATCATTTTTAATAAAATATCGTCGTTTTGCACTCAAAGGGTTAAAACGTGAGGGAAACGTGTGATTTCAGCGTGACAGTCAAAGGGTTGATATCGAGTTGAAGTCGAAGACAGTTGTCATTCACTTGAGTTATAAAATTAAGAAACGAAATCGAACGAAGTTACAATATTATAATACTGTGTTGAATATTGAAATAAGCTGAAGAATAATTCCAAACCTTCTTTTATCACTCTCACATTTTTATATCATTGTTACCAATAAACATTGCCTCGGTCCAATCTCTATGTGACCCATTCACTGCACAAATTGATGAACTCCATGAAACAAAAAGCGGAAAAATGCAACGAAATAACGTAGTTATGACTATACCAAGTGCTTTGGCACTTAAATTTATAATTTTTCATTAATCGATTTGTGCAGTGAACGTCTCATATATCCTTACAATTTTAATTCAGAATTTAGAAACGTTTGAACCAGTCCTTCGAAGTCCATAAACGCCCGAAAGGGAAACGTGTACCCGCAATAATTTTGAAAAAATTTGGGAACATTAGAAACATTGGCTCGTCCTTTGCTCCGTATCTCTGACTTACCTCGAAGCCGGTGAAATATACACCGAGTTGGGTTACTTATTTCCGAACTAGCCGATCCGTGGAACGACGAGCGCGAAGATTCGGTGGTTTCCCGTTCCGAATTTCTGGGTCAGCCAACGAAGAGTTTCTTCGTTCGAGACCTCAGAGATCCCGGGAACACGGTGGAAAATTAAACACGCCTACGAGCAGTATCGAGCCAGTTCTCAGTCCCGATAGTCCGGAATTCGCGTTACGGGTCGAGTCGTTCCAAGGAACACGTCGTTCTCGACCGTGTACGGTCCGACGCGGTGGAATCGGCGCGGAGGGGTGGGTATGGGTGTCGGTTGAAACGAGGGGAAGGAACCGTTACGTCGGAGAGCACCCTCGTTACCCTCCGTCTTTATTATATGCGCGTGCACGTGTATTTTTTTCGTTCGATATCCACGAAGCAGCCGGCGGATCGTGCCTGGAAGAAGGAAATCCTAATAAAACGCGAGCGATAGAACGGAAACGGAGAAAGTTAGGGGTCTGAGACCGGCGAGGGTCCCTCGCCATCCCCCTTCGAATGCTCATAGAAATTCCGTGGCATTCGCCAGCAGTTCCGTCGTAAGCAAAGTGCCGCATACCCGTGCACACGCACACATAACCGTGGCCAGATAAGGCGAGTCCCGGGTAATGTATCTCGCGGACGTACGGAATGAAAATTTACACCCCGAGCTTTCGGCTATCGCCGCGTTTAATGCGAATTCTTGTTACCCTAACGTTGCATCATTCTCATTCTTTGCCTTTTTGTTTTCCAGGGATAAGGTGTTCAGGCTGAATCTGAGCAACATCAGTCATTCTAACTGTGAGGTGAGTAATTACCGTCCTTTTATGCGTATTTTATGCCGCTGAGTGGAGTTGAGGGGAGGGGGGTAAATAATTGTCTTACTTGGGGAAATTGTTTGGAATTCAGGGGGTGTTTCGTTGCGAATTTTTGTTGCCAATTTCGGATATCCGATAGAGGGAGGATTTAACCCTTAAAGCTCCTAGTGTGCCTCTCAGGGATCACCGATGGTGCCTGAATTATAATTAATGTAAATATTGTTATCAAAATTATATTACTTCTGAGATGAATAGAGATCGTTTTGAATGACTTTGATATTATTTACACGTTATTGTAACATTTAAATCTGACGCTTAAAAACTTGCGAGTGGAAGTATTGTTATCAAAATTATATTACTTCTGAGATGAATAGAGATCGTTTTGAATGACTTTGATATTATTATTTACACGTTATTGTAACATTTAAATCTGACGCTTAAAAACTTGCGAGTGGAAGTGTGATGAGAATAAGTTGGAGTTGCCGGTCGATATTCATAATTGAAAAATTAAAAGGAGCGCTGAGGGTTGAACAAATGTTAGGTGGTATTTAATCGATGAGATACTGCAGTTTTAGAAGCAGCTAGGTTATTTCCTCTATGAAAAATATAAAGGATATTATGGAGTTGTTAATGGAAATAGTTTTTCCTTTTTTCGTTGAGATTTATTTCAGATATGGAGAGTTAGGGATCTAGAGAATTGACAGTGAAATTTCGAAATTTTAGGAAATAAAGTTAGCCATTTTAGCCTATGAATAGTTTAATTCTTTCTAATTTTGTTATTAACAATTATAAATGTGAATTTACCACTGTATAAATAAATTCACATTTATAATTATTTTTCTTTAAAAACCAGAATTTTTATTTCTGAATGAAAAATCAAAGATAGTGTGAGGTTTTAAAATCATTCCTTCTTTTTATTTACTTATTTCTTGTTATTAATGATATTAATAATTTCGAAATTTTAGAAGATAAAATTAGTTATTTTGACCTATGTATAGTTTAGTCCTTTCTAGTTTTGTTAGAAATAATTATAATTGTGAATTTACCACTATATAAATAAATTCATATTTATAATTATTTTCCTTCAGAAATGAAAGTCTTGAAAGTAT
This sequence comes from Eufriesea mexicana, assembly GCF_001483705.2. Lineage (NCBI taxonomy): Eukaryota > Metazoa > Arthropoda > Insecta > Hymenoptera > Apidae > Eufriesea > Eufriesea mexicana. The sequence continues at coordinate 370,847 of NW_016909322.1, read as the reverse complement.
ATAATGTGAGGTTTTAAAATCATTTCTTCTTTTTATTTATTTATTTTTTTATTTTAATTTTTTGAGCCAGTAATTTATTATATCATATAGCTTCGATTTAGATATCGTGTCGAAAATGGTTGAAAAATTATGTGATCTGATTCCTGGCACATTTTGTACAGTTGTAATGGAAACTGAAGGAGCTTCTTATTCAAATGTTCGTGGTCGTAACATTTTTGAAGCAGATCGTATTGTAGAAATATTATTCTCTTTTCCCGCTCGAATAGTTTATTGCTGGTAGTATAATTGACATTTTCTGGAATTTTATATGATATTAAAGTTTCTGATCACGGTGTCTAATAACTTTTAATGTCAGTTCCGAAAGTTTCACGATGGAAGAAAGTAAGTTCGAGTGAAAACTTTAAAGTACTCTTAGGATGATCAAGCACTATCTATAGTACCCATGAAAATGGGGGACTTGCATGAAAAAATTCTTTTTACGTAGACAGATAGGGGTATATTCGAGTAAGAAGGGTAACACGATTATAAACGAGGGTTGTAGCATTGTATGCTGTGCATAATTAACAGATACTTGTTCAGAATTTGTTTCCACCTATTATTTTAAATATCCAAAACTATATTACAAAATTACCTTTCCATTTCGATTAAAATTAATATTTATTTCGCTTTCAGTAATTTTAAAAATAAAACAAATCCGAGGTTATTGAGTTTAATCGGTTTAATAGGTCTCGTATCAAGTATCCAAGTATAATATACAGGGTGATCACTGAAAACTTTGTCATACCTTGTTCATTTCCAATTATTTTCACTTCCTTTTGTTTGTAGGTTATAGATAATTCATTGGAGATTAGAAAATAGATTTCCAAATAAAGTAATAAAAATTTAGTCTTTCAGTGTCCACTCTGTATTTATATATGTATATTGCAATAATAGATTTCGTATTAAAATCAAGCACAATTCACACCTCCACGATCCACCACCACCCATTCACCCTCGATAACAATAACAAATCACCGAAACACGACCTCACACCTAATCACTCCTCGGGACACACTCACGTTTGAAAAGTACATAAATCGGAACAGGGTTGCTCCTCTTCAAAGAAATACAATATCAACTTCGTTTTCGTAAAACTCTCCACCCCTCTGTACACTCGTCATTTCACCCCCCATTGCTGCTGCTCGACGCACAACAGGGATCGCACAGCTGGCAGCGAAACAACAAAAGTAGTAATTTACATTTATAACCTCCGTCCGCCCCGAATTCAAGTTGGCGCTATAAAAGCGAATCTGCACGGGACACCGTGCGACCTCACCGCGCGCCACGGCGCGCCATTTTGCGGACCGAACTCGCGCGAGCCATCTAGCCTTAATTCCGGCAAACACGAGTCACCGTGGTGGCCGCGTCCCGAAAACCGCCTTCTGTCGCAGCATCACGCTTCGATTAGCGTCAAACGTCGCGTAACGCTTTGCC
>NW_016909322.1:346735-369337 GCF_001483705.2 Eufriesea mexicana | reverse complement strand
CTTCCCCCGCGACGATAAAACCTCGTTCTGCTCGTAAATCCGAAAACGGTCTTCGGTGTTCCCCATAAAACTGTCAATCACGCTAGCCGAAACGTCGCCTACATCATCGCGACAGCTGACGACTCTGCTGGCCTCTAAGCGATCCATTGTAGACGAACGATGCGTGTCCCGATTTTTCCACGCACTCTTTCACGCGGATTTTCTTTCATTCCGCTTGGATACGCGCGCGCGCGCGGGTATTCCCCGGCCGGTGAACAATCGACGTTCGGCTTAATGCACGCCGGCTGAAAATGGATCGGCCGTCGCGATGAAATTCTCTGACATTTCGCGAGGCCCTTTTTTCCATGACGAAGAGAGAGCAGGATTTTTTACCTCTTTTCATTTGGTTTTATACCCTGTGTAGATGGGTAAGTCTGGTGTCGGGAAAAAGGTGCTTTTACGAGAGTTTGGCCGCTCGAGTGGAAGCAGTTAACATCTGTTGTTGCACACGCGCGAATGGATCGTAGGTGTCGCAGTTCGGGAATGTCAGATGTAGGGAGATGAAGCTTCATCAGGTTTGTCGCGTTCATTCTTGTGTAATTACATCCTTTATGCATTGGATATTTAGATAAACGCTTGAAGCTGTCGAAAATCATTGTACGACTCATTCTTGATGTATAATGAATTATACAATTCAATACCTGAAACATTTGCTCGTGTCTAGGGAGACTCGTTGAACCTAACCTCAAATCCTGCCTCCTATAGGATTTTTCAAGTATAGAGTATAACGATCGAACTGATATCGATCCTCAATCTTCTCAAATAATTTTTACCTAGTCACTCACGTTTCGAGTCGCAACATTAAATTAATTGACAACTGTCAGTCACCTGTCAAGTACAATATTGTGAATTTCAAAGTGTTTTCATGCACGCGATTAAATGTCTCCTCGATTCCACGAAAAACGAAGGAAAAACGTTGAGATTGTAGCGACAGCACAGAATAGACCTAATTGCAGCAATGCAACTGCCTCTTTGAACCGAGTGCACAGTGTGTCTCGTTAAATTTTTCGCGCGCCCAGGTGCGCTTGCTGTCCATGTCTAGGGAGACTCGTTGAACCTAACCTCAAATCCTGCCTCATATAGGATTTTTCAAGTATAGGGTATAACGATCGAACTGATATCGATCCTCAATCTTCTCAAATAATTTTTACCTAGTTAATCACGTTTCGAGTCGCAACATTAAATTAATTGACAACTGTCAGTCACCTGTCAAGTACAATATTGTGAATTTCAAAGTGTTTCCATGCACAGGATTAAATGTCTCCTCGATTCCACGAAAAACGAGGGAAAAACGTTGAGATTGTAGCGACAGCGCAGAATAGACCTAATTGCAGCAATGTAACTGCCTCTTTGATTCGAGTGCACAGTGTGTCTCGTTAAATTTTTCGCGCGCCCAGGTGCGCTCGCTGTCCACCGGCGCCCCGTTCAGCGGTCGTTTTCCGCGGATAGGATCGTCGGTTCGTTCACGAAGATTGAATCGGAATTGCTTTGTCGAAACCGACGTCGGCGACGTCGACGCGAGCCGTGGTCACCGTCGGTTCCGATCGTTGGGCATCGTGGGTAGAAGGAAAATTGCTTTTTAACCCTGTCCAACGATCGCGAGTCTCGAGATGGCCGACCACCGCACCCATCGAGCGATACTTTTTAGAAAGACCGAAACTCGATCCGCGGAGAAGACCTCTCGTCCTTTTGTCTTATTTCTATCAGGAACGCCTCCATCGAGATTGCCATTAACCTTCATTCCGCCGCTTCCTTCGATCTCCTTCGTTCCAGCCTGTCCTTTTGTCCACGGCCAGGCTCCAGCCACGATAACGGGTTATCTCCAACAGCCAACTAGTACCACCTTCGATCCCTGTCTTGATGCGGAGGGATCGACGATGCCCGAGCAATCGGTTTTTAGAAACGTTGTTTCCGGTTCGATTGTTATGGATATTGGCCAGTTCCGTGTTATTGAATTAGCTTTTCGAGCGTGTTAGTGTGTATACCTGTCATGGGGTTGTTCTCTTTCGTGCAAGATTTCGTGGAGTACTTTGACGATAGGGGGGTTTGTCAACGTTTATTGCCATTTATATTTTAACTGATTGTAATATTCAAAATTGAATGAAGGGTAATTATAGAAAAATGGAAATTAGGGGAGAGTTGGAGGAAACGAAATTTTTACCTTTACTCAGCTTAGATCAATATACATTGTTCGTAAGCATACGTCATCTCTGGATTCTGTCATCAATTACTGTTTCTTTGGTTTAGGTGTACGATGTATATTTTCACGTGAAATAATTATAGCAAATTGGAAATTAGAAGAAAGGTGAAGGAAACGAAATTTTTATTTTTACTTAGCTTTGATCAGCACACATTGCTCGTAACCATACGTCATCTTCTGGATTCTGTCATCAATTATTGCTTCTTTGGTTCAGGTTGTATTTACCAATGGCACTTCTGGTTTCTGGTTAAGAATATTTTATTGGAGATTCCGATGATTAAGTTAGGTTCGATTAGGTTAGAATCACTACATATACAGTTCGACATTGTGTGATTACTCTTTGACAGGGCTAGATTGAGGATGTATAAATCTTTGAAATTATTTTTTGAATTGGCATTTAGAATGCCTTTCTTTTATTTTAGACAAGCATTATTTTATAAAATATGACGATAATATTCTTCCTTTCATATATCACCTATTATTTATAATAATTATACTTTATTCACGATTCTGATACTCAGATAGTCTCAACTAATCAGGGCTTAAACTCTCACAGGTTCCAGTTGAATATATGCATTGTAGAATTAATTATTTAAATTCCATAGAAATTCGAAATTAAATCTCAATTTTCAAAAGCACTTGGGCACAACTTCGTCCCACTTTGCCCCAAAATTTTACGCAATAATTTCTAAAATATATACACATATGCACCGATTGTTCGTTCAATTCCTCCAAATCTACAGTTACTTCTATAGTTTCTCGCGCATCAGGGTTAGGGGATGTAAAAATTTTTCATCAAGCGTTCCCAATCGACCGAATTTTTCCCGATCGATCGCGGGAAATGGTGAAAAAAGGAAAGGTAAATGAAGAAAATAAAAAGTGGAAGGGAAAAAAATAATTTCAGATCGTCATTCCCTAGCAATATCGGCGCGAACACGTCGGCGGTGCTGGCAGGGCTTGCGCGGAAAGCGTCGGGGCAAAGTGTTTGTGTACACAGGAACAAGAAGAGCCGCAGTTATTGATGACAAGCTGGGATAACGAGCGCGTGGAACGTTATTAAATTTCGAGTGGATTGTAGCCAATAAATTGAAAAGCGCGCGTTACACGCGGCCAACGCTTCGTGCCAATCGCGGCTGTTTCGCCGCATCATCTAGCATAACGAGTGAAACGGCAAGTAAACTAACCCTGGCGAAAAATTTGCGGCTAAACATTTAGATAACGCGAAATTATTCCGAGCTATTCAACGTAATTCAAAATTGGGGCGTCAAATGTGAATAGGACAGGATGCCAAACGTGTATACTTTGATAGGCGAATATCTGTCAGTATTTGTATAACGATCGAACTGATATCGATCCTCAATCTTCTCAAATAATTTTTACCTAGTCAATCACGTTTCGAGTCGCAACATTAAATTAATTGACAACTGTCAGTCACCTGTCAAGTACAATATTGTGAATTTCAAAGTGTTTCCATGCACAGGATTAAATGTCTCCTCGATTCCACGAAAAACGAGGGAAAAACGTTGAGATTGTAGCGACAGCGCAGAATAGACCTAATTGCAGCAATGTAACTGCCTCTTTGATTCGAGTGCACAGTGTGTCTCGTTAAATTTTTCGCGCGCCCAGGTGCGCTCGCTGTCCACCGGCGCCCCGTTCAGCGGTCGTTTTCCGCGGATAGGATCGTCGGTTCGTTCACGAAGATTGAATCGGAATTGCTTTGTCGAAACCGACGTCGGCGACGTCGACGCGAGCCGTGGTCACCGTCGGTTCCGATCGTTGGGCATCGTGGGTAGAAGGAAAATTGCTTTTTAACCCTGTCCAACGATCGCGAGTCTCGAGATGGCCGACCACCGCACCCATCGAGCGATACTTTTTAGAAAGACCGAAACTCGATCCGCGGAGAAGACCTCTCGTCCTTTTGTCTTATTTCTATCAGGAACGCCTCCATCGAGATTGCCATTAACCTTCATTCCGCCGCTTCCTTCGATCTCCTTCGTTCCAGCCTGTCCTTTTGTCCACGGCCAGGCTCCAGCCACGATAACGGGTTATCTCCAACAGCCAACTAGTACCACCTTCGATCCCTGTCTTGATGCGGAGGGATCGACGATGCCCGAGCAATCGGTTTTTAGAAACGTTGTTTCCGGTTCGATTGTTATGGATATTGGCCAGTTCCGTGTTATTGAATTAGCTTTTCGAGCGTGTTAGTGTGTATACCTGTCATGGGGTTGTTCTCTTTCGTGCAAGATTTCGTGGAGTACTTTGACGATAGGGGGGTTTGTCAACGTTTATTGCCATTTATATTTTAACTGATTGTAATATTCAAAATTGAATGAAGGGTAATTATAGAAAAATGGAAATTAGGGGAGAGTTGGAGGAAACGAAATTTTTACCTTTACTCAGCTTAGATCAATATACATTGTTCGTAAGCATACGTCATCTCTGGATTCTGTCATCAATTACTGTTTCTTTGGTTTAGGTGTACGATGTATATTTTCACGTGAAATAATTATAGCAAATTGGAAATTAGAAGAAAGGTGAAGGAAACGAAATTTTTATTTTTACTTAGCTTTGATCAGCACACATTGCTCGTAACCATACGTCATCTTCTGGATTCTGTCATCAATTATTGCTTCTTTGGTTCAGGTTGTATTTACCAATGGCACTTCTGGTTTCTGGTTAAGAATATTTTATTGGAGATTCCGATGATTAAGTTAGGTTCGATTAGGTTAGAATCACTACATATACAGTTCGACATTGTGTGATTACTCTTTGACAGGGCTAGATTGAGGATGTATAAATCTTTGAAATTATTTTTTGAATTGGCATTTAGAATGCCTTTCTTTTATTTTAGACAAGCATTATTTTATAAAATATGACGATAATATTCTTCCTTTCATATATCACCTATTATTTATAATAATTATACTTTATTCACGATTCTGATACTCAGATAGTCTCAACTAATCAGGGCTTAAACTCTCACAGGTTCCAGTTGAATATATGCATTGTAGAATTAATTATTTAAATTCCATAGAAATTCGAAATTAAATCTCAATTTTCAAAAGCACTTGGGCACAACTTCGTCCCACTTTGCCCCAAAATTTTACGCAATAATTTCTAAAATATATACACATATGCACCGATTGTTCGTTCAATTCCTCCAAATCTACAGTTACTTCTATAGTTTCTCGCGCATCAGGGTTAGGGGATGTAAAAATTTTTCATCAAGCGTTCCCAATCGACCGAATTTTTCCCGATCGATCGCGGGAAATGGTGAAAAAAGGAAAGGTAAATGAAGAAAATAAAAAGTGGAAGGGAAAAAAATAATTTCAGATCGTCATTCCCTAGCAATATCGGCGCGAACACGTCGGCGGTGCTGGCAGGGCTTGCGCGGAAAGCGTCGGGGCAAAGTGTTTGTGTACACAGGAACAAGAAGAGCCGCAGTTATTGATGACAAGCTGGGATAACGAGCGCGTGGAACGTTATTAAATTTCGAGTGGATTGTAGCCAATAAATTGAAAAGCGCGCGTTACACGCGGCCAACGCTTCGTGCCAATCGCGGCTGTTTCGCCGCATCATCTAGCATAACGAGTGAAACGGCAAGTAAACTAACCCTGGCGAAAAATTTGCGGCTAAACATTTAGATAACGCGAAATTATTCCGAGCTATTCAACGTAATTCAAAATTGGGGCGTCAAATGTGAATAGGACAGGATGCCAAACGTGTATACTTTGATAGGCGAATATCTGTCAGTATTTTTAACGAGAAACGCGAAGTGTATTCGCACCAAAAATATTGGGTTGGCAAGAAAGTAATTTCGGTTTGCATCAGTAAATAATGTTATGCTTGTTTAGTTATTCTTTTGTCAATGTTGGAATTTTTTTCTTTTCAGATGTGGTAGTCGATACCTTTAGGTTGCTATTTCGTGAAATTCCGTGTAATTTCGTTTATAACTGTCAGTTCACGGTCAGTCTTAACATGGAGTGCGAAAATAAGCATTTTCGACACATTTTACTTTTTTATTTTCATAAAGGCAAGAATGCGGCTGAGGCTCGCAAAGAGATACGAGAAGTTTATGGTGTTGATTGTTTAACAGAACGCACGTGTCAGAATTAGTTTAAAAAATTTCGTTCTGAAGATTTTTCACTGAAAGATACCCACAACGTTCTGGTCGACCTTCTGAGATTTACGCACTTGGTTAAGTTTTTCGCAGATAAGGACCAGAAATTCTACGAGCGCGGGATCACGAAGTTACCAGAAAGATGGCAAAAGGTCATTGAATAGAATTGAAGATATTTGACCGATTAAAATTTTATTTACTGTACAGAAAAAATTGAGTTTTAGTTCACACTAAAGAACCAAAAGTACTTTCTTGCCAACCCAATAATACAGCATTGAAATAATAAATTCTCTCTCTCTCTTCTCTCTCTCTAATTGTTCTATGTCACAGTTTCACTCTGGAACATTCTTCGAAACATCAAAACACTAGACCGGGGCTGCCGCTCATCCAACGACACTCACACTCGCATTCACACGCATGAAACCAACACTCGCGTTAAATTGATTCGATATGAAGTAAAAACAAAAAAGGAGAGAGAGAGATTTAAATTTCACTTTATTTTCGAGGAGAAAACAACCGAGCTTGGCCGAAAACATTTTGCCAAGGGTAGTTCTAACCCCCAAACCAAAAGCAAAAAAGAAAAGAAAGAAAAATAAACACGATGAAAAATGGTAAAAGAAAGAGGAAGAGCAGGAGAGAGAGAAAGAGAAAAGGATGAAGCACAGGGGCGAATCGTAAGGGAAAACAATTTTCGAGGTATCGGTCGTACCTCGAAGAGTAGCTTTTCACGTATCTTTACCTTCTTCAGTCCATTGAAATCGGCCATTGAATTCCGTCGGATTCCCTCAGGGGAGAAGAGTTTCGACGGGGTAGAAGAAAAAGTCTTTCTCGATACTGGTTCCATGGTCGGGCACAAAGAACGGTGAAACGACGCTCCGCCATAGGGGAGGAAACGACAATTCGAAAACGCAATTATTCGGGCAACGTATCGTTGGTCGCGCCACCTGTCGCGAAACCGAAAACCACCCCAAATAGAGAATCGGAAAAAAGAAAAGGGGGCAGGGGGAAAAATGTAAAAAAATGAGAGAAAAGGGAGAAGGAAAGGAAAGAGGACGGAGGCACGTTAAAGGGTGAACGAGGAACAGTGACACGGGGATGGGGTGAGAGAGAAAGCGGAGACCGAGTCAACCCCCCCGTTACGTTGCCTCTATGGCCAGATGTGACGATTGTGACGACACGAAAAAATAATTTAAAAGCGGAGAACAACGGGCGCGATCACTGGACCTATGCCGGAGCGTATCTGGAAAAAGGGTAACGCTCGTGTTTCGTCCTTTCGCCGCGGTGGCGCTGCGGATCGTGTTTCGAGCCTGGCCTTTTTTCTTTAATTATGATCGTCGGTCCGGCTCGCGAATGGTAAATTGAAGCACGTAAAACAGTACGCGGATCGTGTTTCTCGCGGCTGTCCCGCTCGTTCTTAATGCCCACCGTGTTTTGTTCGGAGCGCCGGGGTTTGGAATTGAAATTTTTCGGGAAAAATCGCTGATCGCGGCGGATCGATCGGTGAAAGGCGAATGACGTGGAATATTATTTTACAAGCTGATCGTATTACGCTTCTGGTTTACTTGTGGCAGGTACGTGGATTGTACAGTTCAAATTGTGGGTTGAAGATGGTATGCAAATTTTTAATTGGTTAATGATATCTCGCTGGAATTTATTTGTAAATAAATATATGTAGTTGATTCCGAGACTTGTAATTTAATTTTTCTTAATTATATAGAGCAGTGATTAACGTTGATGCTTATGGTTTTGTTCCTCAAATTGCTGGTTGTTAACAGGGACATTTAACCCTTGTATTGTACCTCATATGTAGGTAATAATTTGCTGATATATAATTTAGCTTTCTTGTTAATTTTGTAAAGTGATTAAGTGATTAACGGAGGTACTTATAAATTCGTTGTGCAAACAGTTGCTTATCGACAGAACCCTTGCACTGCACTTTATATGTAACCAGTAATTTCCAGGTATATAATAAAGTTTTTGTTTAATTTTATAGCATAGTGATTCAGATAAGCGAATCGCCCTCTTATCATAATATAGTACAACATTGAAGTCAATCGGATATTGTTTAATTTGTTAATAGAGTCACCACAAATTACGTGTAAATAAATTTTACAAATACAGTGGTATTAGATAACTCGTTATCTCAGTTCCATTGAACGAGAAAAGAAATACCGAATTCGATCTTTTACAAACTTGTCTTCTGTCGAACACGACAGTTCGAAACCAATGAGGAACTTCGTCCCTTATCTTGTCACGTTGCAAGGTTGTAATACGTTTAAAGTTGCACAACGGGACCAGTTACACGCCAACGGTAACAATAAAATTCCATCACGAGACTGACGTTACCGCAGAGTTTAGTTCCATGGAGAATTCAGGGCGAATGTGGTTTCGACTTTGTTCACCGCGCCACCGTCATGGCGTGACCAAACATTAACACGTCCATAGCTTCGCATTTGATTTTCAAACTCCGCATCATTCATCGAACTCTCGCCAATTTTCCTAATCTTCATTTTTATTAGCTTCCAAAACAAAATAAATTAACGCTTTGAAATCCATAATATCGACGTTCCCAATGGCAGCTGAGAATCGGTGACTCCAAGATGGTTCCAAAATGGCTACAAGATTGCTCCAATATGGCTGCAAAATGGTCCCAAGATTGCACCAAAATGGTTGCAAGATAGTTCTAAGGTCGCATTAAAATGGTTGCCACATAATTCCAAGATTTCATCATAATGGCTCCAAAGTTGTACCAAAATGGCTGCAGGAATGTTCCAAAATTGCAACAAGATGGTCGAAGGTAGTTCCAAGGTCACATCAAATTAGTTGCAAGGTAGTTTCAAAGTTGCATCAAAATAGTTGCAAGATAGTTCCATGGCTGCACCAAAATGGTTGCCACATAGTTCCAAGGTTTCATCAAAATGGTTCCAAGGTTGCATCGAAATGGTTGCAAGATGGTCCCAAGATTGCAACAAAATCATCGCAAAATAGTTTCAAGGTTGCATTAAAATGGTTGCCACATAGTTCCAAGATTTCATAAAAATGGTTCCATAGTTGCACAGAAATGGTTGAAAGATGGTCCCAAGATTGCAACAAAATGGTCGCAAGATAGTTCCAAGGTTACATCAAAATAGTTGCAAGATGGTCTCAAGATTGCACCAAAATGGTTGCAAGATAGTTCTAAGGTTGCCACTTAGTTCCAAGATTTCATCAAAATGGTTGCAAGATAGTTCCAAGGCTGCACCAAAATAGTTGCCACATAGTTCCAAGATTTCATCAAAATGGTTCCACGGTTGCACCAAAATGTTTGCCAAATAATTCCAAGATTTCATCAAAATGATTGCCAGATGGTCCCAAGTCAGTTCCAATATGGCTCCCAAGATCGGTTCCATCATTCGATCCAAGGTCCACGCTCTTCATACCCCTAAAGACACGCGAATGATCCAAACATCGACGAATTCCCATCGAATTTCATTTCCCAATTATCAAATGCAAACTACCCTTTCCGCGCAGGTCCGACCCCTCTACTCCTCCACCTCGCGAGCTTCCGAATGTCATTGCGAAGTTACGTCGCTCGAACAGCAACGACTCACACTCGGAAACTTTGCATACCCACCATGGCAAGCTAAAACCCCGTTTTTCATACAGACTCGTTGCTCGTTGCTCAAGAACCGGGCCCGGGAGCATGAAAAATTCGGGAAAGTTAGCCGCTGCGGAGTCGGGTGCAGTTACAATGAAATCCCATTGCGAGGCCGGTGTTGCCACCGCAGAGTTCGATTCCATGGAGAATTAACGGGAATGGGATTTCGATTTTACTCGCGGTAGTGGCGTGGTAACGTAGCCGTAAAACGTTAGCGCAGGCTCAGCTAGGCCACAGAACCGGCCAACCCTGTCCTCTCTCTTTCTCTCTCTCTCGCTCGTGACAAACCCCCAGGGGTGTTTCGCGCTGGCCAAGCAAGGGGACCGTTGCGTTACGTGGTGGTGAACTGCAAAGCGAAAAAGAAAGTAAAAGGGGGGTGGAAAATGGGAGAGACAGAGAGAGCGACGGCGTGAGAAGGGTGGAAAAGTGCAGGGAACGTAAGAAGGCGGGCCTAGCGCGGTCTGATGCAATTTCGCGTTTTGCATACATGCATAGCGATTGCGGTCCGGAGGCAGACCGCAGAACGGTATATCCTGTTCAGGCGGCCAGAGGGAAATTGATACGCTCAAAGACACCACTTCCATTCCTCCAGGTTCTGCGCTTCTGTTTGCTCGCGATCTGCTCCATTGGAAGTGGAACGTCTTATTACCTGTGTTCTTTGCCCGTGGATGATGAAAGGGGTGGTCGAGGATGGAAAGTGGCTGGATCGGTATACCTTGTTTTCATTGGAGACATTGATCATTCTTACGGGACGATGTTTGACGAGTTTCGGCGAGGTAAAGAGATAAAAATGGCGGGTAGTGGTAGATTCCAGGTGGTAGGTAAATTGGGACAGCAGTTCTCTTCTGGTATAACTAGCATTTGGACAAAAAGTTCCTCGATGTTTCAATCGAAACGTTTAAACGTACTTTAAAATTTATAATCGATTGTACTCATCCAATAAATTATAATCATAATCGATTTTGTCGAGATGACGAAATAGACCTGTAATTCGTAATTAAAATGCAAATAGCTTCTTCTGACATGTTCACGTGCAATTTGTTGTAAATCCATATTTATTTATTTATTTATTTATTTACGGATTAAAGTACTCTTGTACTTAAATGATATAAAAATTGTATAATTAATATTACAAAAGATAATAGACTTACTTATGTAAATTACATGAGTTCTAGTAATCTTGCTCTTCGAAGTTCCACAAGAAGGTAGGATAAGATGGTCGCAATAATTGTTGCAAAAATTAGTTATTACACGATTAATGCAGTTAGGCGAACCACGTAACGTGGGATGACATTCCATATTTCGTATAATACCATAATATTTCCTTAGCGAGGTTAATCTAGGTACAATTAAATTTAACACAGAGAGTATTTCGAGAGATATAATGATCCATCAAGGCTATTTGTAGCCAAGTATCTGATCTGATTCCATTCGATGATATCCGAGCGACCGTGTATTAAATTTAATTTAATCGATGAATAATCATTGTCGATTACTATCATAGAATTTCCTAAGGTATTATAATATAATAACCATGTATATTTTATATATGTGTATGTTATATATATATCACACACACAGAATAAAGCTAATTAGGCAACTACAGAAAAAGAGTCTCTTTCTCCCCCTAAATGTGGAATCTATAATTGCTCAGCCAAACATTTAGGCTTGCAAATGTATTTTTACTTTCTTGAAAGACTGTAATTTAAAAGTCTAATGTAATGTTGTCATAAAAATTAATGTATTAAGCAAATATTATATATATGGCCAGTAGAATAGAAATATATATATATATGTTATGTATGTTATGTATTATATATTATATATATGTTATATGATATATGTATATGTAATAATTATTGCATCTTCCTGTCACCGATCAATCCTATTAATGGTGATCCCATTACATCAACTACGTCCTGCTACATCGAGATAACGAAGTAACATGTAAATCATTCAAATCTAATATACCGGGTGTTCCAAAAGAATATCTCCCCTTGCTGAAAGTAGCAGAGAAAGAAACCTCGTTTCCTACCCGGCGACCTAATAGACACATCCCGCGAACGAGATTTGCAAGTTTTTCTCATCAGCAAACGGAATATCAAATCACGCATCCGCGTAGGCGCGCGGCCATAATCAAAGACACGATCAATCAATCCTAATCCACGTCGCCGGGAGTCCATTCCGTGAGAGCCGCGTACGCTAAATTACCTCATCGACGGCTGGTATAGTTCGTCGGCTGTCTATTTCCATAATGAAGCGTTCGAACGCGACAGAATTGCCTCGCGAGAGGGAACGATCGACGGGTTCCATTAATTTCGCCGACTTAAATCCCGGGCACCGGGGGGACGAAAATGGAGTCGGCAAACGCAGCCTTAGCCCGCGGATCGATCGCGAGGAGTATCGCAGTGTCCGCGACTCGTCACGCGATCAGACAATGGCCCCATGCTAATCCGCGTCCGCGTTACGATTTCATAAGGGGGAGACAGAAAAGTTTCAGTGCGTGAGTGCCGAGGGAACGCGAGTTACGACACGCGGGGCCCGTAATGGACGGCGAGTGGGGGGCGAAGGGGCCGCTCGTCGTCGGCTCGTGCATCTTGCACGACCGTTTGGCGCCACGCTCGCGAAAATACGTGGAACGAATCGCTCGTACCCTGCAATTTTCTTACTTCGTCCGCTCCGCGATCGAATTAGCGCGCTGAACTGCCCATGTTTGCCCGATGTCGTGGAAACCTATCGATTTCGGGGTGAGATTCATGCGGCAGAGGTACACGCGAGGTCATCGCCTGGAAGGGAATCGCGCAACTTTCCGTCGCTTGTTTCTTTAGATTGCGGAATAATAGCGCACCCGCAACTTTCTGGATAAAGTTATTCCAACTGCGGGGGTGGGGGTACCGGCTTCTTCGTCGAGATTCACTGTTGTCGATCGATCGGGTAGATTCGCTGCATTTCCGAATAGTTCTGCCAAGTGCAAGGAAGCAAGGGATTCGATATATTCCGAGATTGAAATTTAACTTGTCACGGTAGGTCAAGTAACTCGTTGGGGTTAGACCAAGCGGATTATTACGCGTGAGACTATGGAGAAATGGAATTGGGAGGGACTTACGCGTGCTTGCGTTGTGAGAATCGTTGTAAAGTCGAGATTAGAATGGGGCAATAGTGGATGCGGAATTTTTAATTAGGAAAATTGGGAGATTAATAGGTTACCATGATCGGTTTGACAAGCTGGAATTAGCGATCTTTAACCACTTGCGCTACCAATAAACTCATAGACGCGTGTGCCAGAACCGTCCAGTGACAATTGCCTGACGACGTGTATACCACGTCGTTGGCGATTCTGCGACAAAAGCATTACGACGTGTGTGGCACGTCTTTCTAGCGCAAGTGGTTAACGCGTTACGTGCCACGTGTACCATTTATGGTACCATGATTAATATTTGTATCATAATATTGACCCTTTGCATTCGACGATTTTTTGGCTAGAGAAGAGTAGAGAATCAAAGATTCTCTACTAAAAGACTGACGATACTTTTTTGAGCAGTAAGTATGGAATCGTATAATAATAGAATTTTAGAATTATTTGACTTCGATACCTCGCATACTATTACATTACATTAAATTTGATATATTGATTAATATCGATCTTCCAAATTTTATGAAAGGTGACTGATGGTCACCTCTCGAGTGCAAAGAGTTAATATTTAATGCATTGGAAACATGTTTTATGACAAATTTAATTCTGCAAAAAATATGTTTCCATTAAAAATATAAGGTATTATACAAAATGCAGTATAGAACAGAGCACATATATAATTATTAATTACACGTAATGGTTGACGTTTTTAAAGCAAGGGATGCATAAAAATGGCATATTCGGTCAATAACTGCAAAACGTTACTATTCTTCTAGTTCTTTTTACTAATCGAAAATTTTCAAACTGATGACTGGCTTTTACAGTCGAACTGATCGCAGCGCCATGTGTACCATAAATGGTATACTGTGTGATAACTACTCTAAACAAGCTAATTACTTATGGATTGACGATGTAATGATAATATATCAATTTCTAGCCAGAACCATAAATGGCATGGAGATCATATCAGGCAAAAGTGTCACTCAGACAAGAACTTGTTAATGGGTAACTGAAGGTAGAGGTGTTTGATGATAGTAATTTCAGTGGTACTATGAATACAGGTAAATTAATTTCTTTAAAAGCAGGTATATGTGTTGAAATAGACGTAGGAAGATTATGGCGTGGCCTGAGAGGGCCTAGGTATAATGGGTAGAATTTTTACCCCTGTCGGACCTGCTCTATCAAGTATTTTTATAATAAATCCTTGAACCTCTGTTGCGATACAGTGAATTTTATTTTACCCATGCTTTAATTTTTACTCAGCTGCTTCTAGTTCAACAGTATGTTTTTAGTAATTGGAAAAGGGAAATTCTGAGATCAGTCTTTCTAATTAGATTGCTAGTTCTGGTGTTAAATAAATGGTTAGACAATAAGGAAGATTAGGGAATTTCTATTCGTGTTAGAATATCGTGAAGGGTCCGTAGTCGATAGGTAATAGATATTTATCAACAGGTGAAACTAGGTAATTTACTAATGAATTCTTCCTCTTCGCTATCCCACTTGCTATTCCAATTCTCATTGACCCAAATACTCGAATAAAATTTGTCAAGTTCTCCCCTCCGAATTTTAGTCATTTTAGTTAGCGAGACATAGTACGTGATTGGCAAGTGTCATCGCGTTGACTGCGAATATTTTTACTCTCCAATGAAATTACTCCAATTTCGCGTAATTTAACGCAAAGTCAAGGACAAACGCGATTCATCGCGACTCGATCAGATCGCAGCTTTTGAAGCCGATTTTACGTTCGTTTCCGACTTCGAACCGTCGCTAATCAGTCGAGATCGCCTTTGAAAGCTATCTCGCGACGATACTCTGTAAAACGAAGCGAGTGGACAGAATTTGGCCGTGGAGTTCAAAGGAGATCCATGATTCAGAGCCTCGCGATCTTTGTATCTTTATCGACTGCATGGTGCATGCATCGGACGATAAAATCAGCCAGGCCAGGTCCCATCCTTTATCCGATGCCTCAGCCTCTTCACGGCAAAGCGTTCGACTCGAAGACAAAGGCAGGAGCAAAAGGGTGAAACGCGAAATAGGATTGGAGAGGAGGAAGAAAGAGCGATCGGTTTTCACCGATCGAGATGATCGGGTAGACGAGAATCCCTGATCCTTGATCAAAAATACGAAAGCTCCGTTGCCCGAAGCGTGTCTGATCGGTGTTACACGCGCGTGGGGGCTCGGGAATGCACGAGGAGCAGGGCGAAGTTGCACCGGGGGGTAGGCGAAGTGGTTTCACCCGGGTCAGGAGAAAATCGGAATCTATAAAACACCGGTACGCCCAATAAAACAACGTCCAATCCGGGTCGGAGATCAGGATCCTCGATATCCGATCCCACCTACGCGTCCCGGAGCAACCGCATCGCATCAGCACCGGAAACTCCGGCACCAGCGACGACTGCAACTCCGGAAGATTGGACGCAGGGGCGGTTTTACGTTTACATGGCGGCAGTAAAGTATTAAGAAGCCCTCCGTGGGATTTACCCGGCTGTAAAGCCGCGGATGAGATACCGGTGCGCCTCGCTCATGGTTTGCTGATGCTGAGAGGGTTTCCGGTGCCGGGCGGATTGTATTGGCCACGTCCGGCAGATTTATGCGCCTTTTATGCCCCAGCAACGCGGTAATAATGAGTTCCTGGGGTTTATTTCCAGACCACTATGGCCATCGTCCTTCCTCCATTCCGATTTGTTAATTTTCGCGCGACACCTTTGTCTATCTCGACTAGAGAGCGGATAAATTTCACGACGGGTAGAACGCTACTCCAGGGTTGGGATTCTTCCTGTTTCGCCAACCGGGGGATAGATGGCGCTTGACGGAAGTGCAGAAACAGCCATGGAAATTGCATCGCGATATTCATTTGCGCTAGTAATTCCTGGCAGAGTAATTCGTTTCGTTTCCACGCTGATTTTACACATCGGGTGTTAAGCTGAGGAATACACTTGCTGGTTTAACCCATTAGCTGCCACACGATCCAGATTTGGTGATTTTGGAATTTTACGTACACCGCTCGGCGCCAAAAATATATTTGGCACGCCTGACAGTTTAGTTTTATTCTATATATATCAGTCAATATTGCACGTAGCAAAAGGTGCGTATTCCGTGCTTCGTTTCCATACAACGAGCGAACAAACTTGAAATTCGCGTGTAAGTTGAGCGGAACAGAATTGTCATACTTGAAGCGTTATGTTTTTAGTTTGGTTTTTATATTATAAAGAAATACCGTACGTAAATATGTAATTTAGAGGTTATAGCAACGATTTGTTACTCACTCGGTCTTTTGTTTTTTATTGAAATGATTTTATTGATCATTTTATAACGATGCCCACTGTGGGCCTTTTTCAAAAATATCGAATATTTTCAAAATAGGAGAGAATTTGAATATAATTATATCGTTGCACAACCTATTGTACATGTGTATAACTTGTCCTGCCAAAAATTTCAAGAAAAGAAATTTGGCAGTTAATTGGTTAATGAAAATTGTTATTTTGAGGAACGTCGCGTATCACCTGTGCCCTAAACGTGTTAATCGTTATTTATTCGGCGAGTTCGCGTGAAGTACAACACAATAGGTGGCCCCCTGTACTGCGTGTAATTTTAGCGATATTAATTTTTACGGTTTTATATTTTTCGCGGAATTTAATATTTTTGATACCTCGGTGCGTGTACGTTCGAAGGACACGTGTGGACAATGTGTCCTGGTGGTTTTTCTTTCTCCGTCGAATAAACACGCGGATTAAACGAGTCCGTCGCGTCGATCGTGAAGATTGCTTTAAGCTGGTAGATTGGACGGTCTTTTTTCTTGCTGAATTTTCGAGAGTTCGCGGGAAAATGATGATTTTTCTTGCCTCGAGTTTCGCAGTGACCTAGAAATATAGCGTGGAGAAAGAGCAACGACTGGGGAATACGCGGGATGATTAAAAACTTCTCATTCAGGCTCCTCTTATTTTCACCCTGCCCTTATTACGATGTGGGACCGAGCGTTATCTCGACGCAAAATTAAGAGTTCTTGCCCGGCCACCTTCCACTTTTCATCCCCCGTACTTTTCTTTTCACCGGCCCGCAAGAAAAAGGAACTGGAACAAAGATATTTCGGAACGGCCTCAACTTTCCTCAGGTCAGGAGCCTATGCGCGGTGGTAGAAAGAGGCTTTTCGTAATTACACGACGTGTCAAAAGAAATGGGATACCGTGTGACCCACCGTGTCAATTTCGTATCGAATCCCTGTCATATTGTATCGTCGTCACCATGTGAAACTATGACGATGGTATTATATATAATATATTATTACCACGGCAGGAAATAAATTATTTGTACTCTCTGGTGCAATTTTATAATTGGAAAGAGAAAGAAATTATTAGTCTTACTCTGCATGTGTATGTGTACATGTATAACGAAAATAATAAATAATAGTAATATATAATACAATACATAATAATGTATAATAATAATATATAACGAAAATAATAAATAATGACATGAAGGAAATTAAAATAATATAACATATGTGCCTATGATTATGAAAGTGGTCTAAGTTACTTATATTTGCTTCTGAAATATTAAAAACTTCGGCCTTTAGATATGTCATAAATTATAAAATTAATTGCGATAAAGCTACAAATTCAATTAGATATGTCATAAATTATAAAATTAATTGTGATAAAGCTACAAATTCAATCTATCGATTCAATTCTTCACTGTTCTTTAGAAAATAAATATATTTTATCGTAATATAAATGAATACAAATAAATAATAAAATCGTTCCTCTTAAGTCCATGACTTAGACTACTTTCATAATTACAGGCACATATATATGTATACATACAGTGTATTACACATACAGAAAAATTTTTCAGATAAATTTATTGGGCACCAAGTTGTACATATGATGTCTATATTTATTTCATCTCGTAAGGACCTTGAAAATTCACTTCACTTTGCGAAGGTTACATTTAAATTTTTAAATTAATAAAAACCCCATACTTTCGGTACCCAACACATTTCCAAATAAATCACATACACTCTCTCTATATGTAGAATTCTTTACACAATTGTTGCAATCAATATTTTTGTTTGATACTGTTTGATTGGAGTTAGAGAAGATTTTAGTGGAAGAAAATGAGTGGTTTCAAAAGTCCTGCAAGGTTATATGAATCATTATTTTTTTAAATATATTCTTACATTTTTTTCATTTATATTTTTACATATATGGATTCTTCTTCCCAAAAATGTACTAGGAAATATTTTTTCTAACTTCAATCAAACAAAAATTGGCAAACCACCCTTGTAACAATAGGGTAACTCGCCTTGTATATAAACACACGTATGCACAGTAATAATAATAACGTGTATACACATGCATAATATATTTTCCTAATTTCAAATATTTTTTCTAACTTCAATCAAACAAAAATTGGCAAACCACCCTTGTAACAATAGGGTGACTTAGCTTGTATGTAAATACACGTATGCACAATAATAATAATGACGTGTATGCACATACATAATATAATTTTCTAACTTCAATCAAACAAAAATTGACAAACCACCCTTATTTCAATAGGGTGACTTATCTTGTATATAAATACACGTATGCACAGTGATAATAACAACATTCATACACATGAATAATATATTCTTCTAACTTCAATCAAACAAAAATTGGCAAACCACCCTTCTACCAATAGGGTGACTTATCTTGTATATAAACACACGTATGCACAGTAATAATAACAACATGCATACACATGAATAATATATTCTTCTAACTTCAATCAAACAAAAATTGGCAAACCACCCTTGTAACAATAGGGTGACTCACCTTGTATATAAACACACGTATGCACAGCAATAATAATAACGTGTATACACATGCATAATATATTTCCCTAGTTTCAAATATTTTTTCTATCTTCAGTGAAACAAAAATTGGCAAACCACCCTTGTAACAATAGGGTGACTTACCTTGTATGTAAATACACGTATGAACGGTAATAATAGTAACAACGTGTATACACATGTATAATACATTTTTCTAACTTCAATCAAACAAAAATTGACAAACCACCCTTGTAACAATACGGTAACTCATTTTGTATATAAACACACGTATGCGCAGTAATAATAATAACGTATATGCACGTGCATAATATATTTTTCTGACTACAATAGAACAAAAATTGGCAAACCACCCTTATTTCAATAGGGTGACTTACCTTATATATAAACACACGTATGCACGGTGATAATAATAACGTGTATACACGTGCATAATACACGGGTATAGTTGGTAATATACACGTGTCTGTTGGAGCACGTATAAGACGAAGTAGCCGGGTATCGAGGGGTGGTTTGGCAGGAAAGAAGAAGTAGCAAACAATTCTGCCAAGCACTGAAATATAAACGGCCAGGCCCGTTGCTTTCTAGAATGATGGCATTAAATATACATTTCGCGCCGGGGCCACTCTGTATAACTTCGAGGCTGCTGCTTTGCCTCCGGAATTTCTATCCCTAACGCCTGCTCACCACCCTTCCTGCTTCTTTCCCTTTTCTCGCCTGCCGCCTTCCACCGCCGACGTCCCTGCCCCCAGGGGGAAGTAGACACTAGTCGTGTACAAGCTGTAACGCGGAGTTTATTGCAACGATGAATTTGGGATAAGACCCCGGCGAAATTTCAGTTTGATGAGGCTCTTCTGCGCAGCCAGCCGCCGCATTCGAGAGGCCTTCTCTGCCTTTTCGCCAAGGTCTCTGCCTCCTCGGTGACAATCTTGCTTCCAGAGTCTCCGTGAGTTTGGATAAAAATGAGCAACCCACTCTCTCTCTCCCCCTTTCTCTCTCTCGATTTGGCTGGGAATTTATGCCTTTGCATTTCCGTTCCGTGCCCTCCCGAATCTATTAAGTTCGCAGCGGGACGGGTTATCTAATGGCGAACTATGTTGATAAAGCTTTGATTAATTCGAATTCTTCGGAACAGTTTTCGGCTGGCTGGCTCGTGGGAGAAGTGATGGAGGATGTTTGCTTGCGATGCTGAAGAGCTTAGGTGCGTGGGGTAAATAATGGTCGCTACTTCGAGTAACTAGATCCTTTTAGCTTGATGTTTGTATTTGTTCCTGTGGGATATTTTTGAAATTGATTTTGACCTCGTGGAAATTACAATTTAATATCGTAGTATTTCTTTCGCCTCGATTAAAATTAATTCTTTCCACGAAGACATTTAACATTTAAAATTTTTCTGATAGAATTTACCTTTTTCTAAAATTTCCTTGGTAATAAACACCGAGGTGTCTAGAATTTTAGAAGAAATTTGTCAAAATATTCTGATGAAAATAAATTTTCTTTATCGAATTTTCCTATGTGTGTTGAATAACATATGAAAATTCATTTATAGGTATCTCGTATGTCATTTAATTTCTTCTGATGAAAGTAATGTCAGGATCCAATAATTAACGATAAATTAAATTTTAGTATACTAGTTGTAGTATTCCACTGGTTGAATACTTTTCAGGAAAACGTAAATGTCACGAAAACGTAATTTGAAGCAGGATGTACCACTAGAATTACGAAACCCATTAGTACAATGGATTTTAGATTTATTACTTTTCAATTACCGCAAACGTGAAATTATATTTAGCCAAATTAGTGTTCGAAATAAGTATGTAATTAATCGCACGTACTTATTGTGGTAGTGGTTGTCATAGAACGTGTGGTACGAGTGTGAGGAATGTTTGTGTGGAAGAATATGTGTGTGACGAGTATGACAGAGAGTCGGGAAAAACAATCAGTAGGTGAATGACAGTCATTACATACAGACATTGTGTGCGAAAGAGTCCTCGAGAGAGTATATCGCAGTTAGAAGCGAATTTATTTTACGAGATTTAGTTATAATTTATGTCGTGCTGTTATTGCGTGAAATATATCTTCTTATTAGTATATCCATTTACTCACAGACTAGAGTTGATCTAGGAGTGAGATGAAATATTTCAATGAAAATTTTGGGCCTCCGTTTGGGACTACTAAAAATCGTCCCCGAGTATCTACATAGGTACAGCAACCATTTCCTCACACGCTCTTTATTATTATTATTACGAGGTGTACCCCCTAGCTTAGTAAATCTAGCATTAAAGTCAACTTTAGCCGAGAATCAGCTTCCAACGATACACTTTCCACTCTCGTGGACGCGCGATAAATTCGAAAACAGGAGTCTCGTAGGATTTCCCGCTCCTTTACTCCCTGTTACATCGTCGGTGTTTAAACACGCGCGTTGTACTCGGAAACTTGTAAATAAATGGATTACCGTGCTGCGCGAGTGCTCGCGGAACCGACGCTAACGCGGTTTTAAATCCGCTCCGCGGATAATCGCGACGTCAGCCGTCTACAAGCGGGGAAAAGACAAACGAAAATTCGCGAAAAGTCGCGATGAAAAATTCTCACGATTCCGTTCGCGGAATCCTCCTTATCCCCGCTTTCTCCTTTTTCCTTCTCAGACGGACTCGTGTTTACGCTTCTCGTTCCCCCGATTTTTCCATTTAGCTTGCCTCTGCCCGCGCGCGCGCGAGGAAATGAATTTGTCCGTTGAACAATGGTCTCGGCTAGTCCCCGAGACTCCGTTAGCACCCCGGTGACGGTTTTTTCCAGCCCTGGACGGTGATAAATCGAAAGAAAACTTTGGCCGCGCGGCTTTGTCCCCGGCGTTCGTTACACCGGCGTCCGCTTTTAATACCGTCGTGGAAAAATAGATGGCAATCGCGTCGGGCGAACGGTGGCGCCGCCGCCGTGATCGCGGCCGAGTTTGTCTTCGCGAGGGATTCCCCTTGCCGCTACGCGCGACACCGAGAAATCGGGCGTCTAGAAAGTTTGCAGAGGTCGCCACTGCAGCGGCAGCGCGAGCCGGCGCGGCCATCTCGCCCTAGGGAAAAAGGAAAAACGACGGAGATAAGAGGGAGGGAAAACATCGGGGAAGTAGATAAAGCTGGAAGGAAGCATGGAGAACCGAGCAGAATGGTAAGATCTGTGCGAACAGCGAGTTTGCGGCGTGGAAACCGTTTCTCCAGCAAACAGCGAAATCGTAAACAGAGTGGAATCCGTGGTCCGGCGCGCTCTCACCAGATGGCACTCGACGCGGCCGGTAATTGGAGCTTACGAAACGAGTTCTATTCTTCGAACAAGCGACTGTCAGGCGTGTCTGCGTCTTTCTCGACCCATGCCGCACTTGCTTAGCCTTATCCCGCGTCTCTGCACCGCATTTCTACTCCCACCCTGTCTCTTTCACTCGAGTTAATCTCCCTTGTCCATCCGCTCCCCGCCATTTTCTTCCTCCGTTTGCACTCCGCGATGGCTTCGCGATTCTATCGCTACTTAACAGCTTAACTTTTTAATTACCAGCGTCACTCTTGTTTATCGTCGCTTTGTTTCTTCCTCTCTCTCTCTCTCCTCCTTGGCCCGCCTCTGCCCGCTCCCCGACGCTCGCGGGCTGTGCTCG
>NW_016909322.1:246214-345797 GCF_001483705.2 Eufriesea mexicana | reverse complement strand
CCCTCGAATCGGCCGAAAGGCGCGCCCACGACGCTGCTGTAAGTACAAACAGCACGCGCGAGGAGGCAAGAGGAGAGGCGAGCACAAAACGAGAATACGAAAGGGAGAAGGATCGGCGCATTGCGCGGCGCGAACGAGCCTCGAGTACCCTCTCGCGCGAATTTATGGCGAAAGTGTTCAAATAGCCATACAACCCCTGCCGGCGTCCTCGTCGCCGTCGCCGTCGCCGTCGTCGCGCAAAATGCCGCGCTCCAGACCGCTACTAAACCGCGAGAAAAAGGCGAAAAAGGGTCGTACTCGCCAGCGGACCGCTTCAGCGCCACCCGAACCGCGATAATCCGTAATTGTTCCGCGCTTATTGACGAACGAGATTGGCTTTCCCGCGGAATTTATCGTCGCGTGCCTGTCTCGCTGCGAGATATTAATACTTTGCACCTGTTAGTAGATATGGACGCGTGGGGAACATTTTCGGGGTCTTCGTGTAATGTGATTGGGGGTGGTAACTATTGTTCCGTCCCGGAGAGCGTGTTTATAACGTAATTTTATTCTAAGGCTTACTCTTTTGCCAGATCTAACGGTTTATTTTATATTTTGTACCGCGACTGCAATTCCGGAGGTTCGATGTGCCTCAACGCCGTTCTAGCGGATTAAGCTTACAAAGGTAAAGCAAAATTAGGAATTTTACTAGTACCAGACGCGACAGATGGGACCCACTTGTGACAGACCCAACAAGCGACGGACGGACGGCACTTATAAATCACGTCATTGACCATCAGAAATCGGCTCCTTGACAGTTTCCTACTCCTTAGCCAAAGGTCCTTATGTCACACCCTCTGTCCAATTAAAGCTCTTTACCTTTCCACCACCAACATCTATTTTACCCAATCAGAACTAAACTAGAGAAAACACCGGACCGAACACGACGAGACAGGACATAGAGCAAAATCGAGAAGTCAGTTCGTCTTCGGCACCGATCCTTAAATCATCTAAATTACACATACAAACGCGTATTCGAAACGGTACTTATCTGCCATAATCGCGTTTTTCCCCAATTACGCGTGAGCAATGAGCATGAGTCATGCATGATTCACGCGTATTATTCAGTCTGCACAGATATATTATAAGGGCAACACGTGTGAAAAATTTGTGAAATGTATGTAAAGTTTGTGCGTGTGCAACTTGTTGCATAGATTCTTGTTATCTTTCTCATATATCAACAGTCAAAATTCCTGAGAAACTAATATCGTAATAGTAAAACAAAAAATATGGTGTTCCGAAATTCACGCATGATTTGAATTTCGCGCCAATTGCGCGGCAAAGTGTTGCCAACGGAAAGAAAAGACAGCGTGACATCTGACAGTTGACAACTTCACGATATCACAACACGCCATTTTTGAGCAATATTTACAATTTTTATTTAAATATCTTTGTTTTCTATTCAAAATTATTTTTTACAAATTTTGGGACACCCGATATAATAAAAATCGATACCTTTACAAATTCTTTTCTCTCTGCAATTGTTTATAAAATTGTCATAATAAATAGAAAACGATATTATAACAATTTTCAATTTCATAAAATAGAGGTTATACCTAAAATTAGCTTACCCCATTTAGCATAATAACTAATGTTCTTCTCGCATTTCCAAAAATCAAAAACAATGTTTAAAATTTGCAAAAGAATTGCATAAATATCTCTTGACTTTGGCATCGTTTCTCAAAAAGAAATTTGGAAAATTAATTAATTAATCTGAATAGTGTTTTTTAACTGGATGAAAAAACATAAATTTTAATTTGTTCAGTAAGGAATGTGTTTCACATTTTTCTTGTAAAATTGGATCTTTTCGAGGTAAACGGAGTAACGAATAGTGGTAGAGTTCTTCGACTCGTGGGATGGCCCCCTATCGTCGTTGAAATCGCGTCACCGCTATGGTTCAGCCGGGGCATGGTTCCGGGTAATTTATCGAGATATATCGCGGCAACGAGTTCGTCATTCGCAAAATCAACTCGATAATTTGTTATCTGCGCGTCGTGGACGTTTGCTCCCGCGAGCTCTAATGTCCTGGAACTTTGGTCGTTAGATGTTTCTTCTACCTCATTGACTTCCTATAATTGGTACGGATGACGCGAAGGATTCGTCCCTCGATTACGAAACTTCCTGTGTTGGACACTGGAGATTAGAATCGGGACTAGTGGCAATGCGACAAAAATTATACGTGAGACGTCAACACCATGACTTCCGAAACTGACGCTATAATTAATATCGATTATGTATAGTGTAACACTCGACGCTGTAATTTTTCTTTTGACAGAATTTTTATTTCTATTCATGTAAGTAAATTTTTATTTATGTAATTAAATTTAAATTATTTCTATTTATGTAATTGTATGTATGTAATTTGTATAATTTACTATCGATTGTCGATAGTGTAATAGTTAATGCTGTAATTTTTCTTTTAACAAAATTTTTATTTCTTCATATAATTAAATTTTTATTTATGTAATTAAATTTCTATTCGTGTAATTGAATTTAAATTATTTCTATTTATGTAATTGTATGTATGTCATTTGTATAATTTAATTTTATTGTACTGATTGTACCGATTAGTATACAATTCGGGGAACTCGTACAAAGTCAAACAGAATAATTGGAATAATTATTGTAAGAGAAAATATTATTTTTGGAAATTTCTGATGGGCTAGAAATGACCAAATTGTTAGGATCAGGGACGTATATATTGTCTTATTTAGAAATATTCCGAAATTTCTTCAATTTCTCGTAGGAGCGTACGTATTAATACTTATTATTGCTTTTAGTTCGGCAATAATTCACATCACTGACAAAGGTATCGTAATTAATTATTTACAGGAGATCGAATGAATATCGGCCGACATATCTTCGTGTAAAATTGGGTTAATTGAAATTAAAGTATTATTACGCACATTTATGCGGAATAATTTCTGGTTGGTCGTAACGAATAAATTTCACGGAATCACGAATTTGTCACGATTTTGCAAACGTGCGCATAATCGCGCTTATGGAAATAAATGTTACATTTTACTCCGTTTCCATAATTTAAATAAAAAATTCAATGTTATCATTCTGATTATTTGTGTTAGGATGGCTAGCCAGGGTCGTATAAATATAAACAATTTTGCGATGTATTTTAATTATATTGGTAATAATTTGAAAATAAAAGGAATAAGATAGAACGTATTCAATAGTCGCCATACTGGAATTAACTGTACCAATCGGGGTCTAAATAGGTGCTATAATAGGGGGAGACATTGTTGTTCGTTGACAATTTTCGTTTATGCGATTTTTCTTCTGTTTTGCATATAATTAATTTTTCAACATTCTTCCACATTTCCTTTAAGGGATTTTCTACTATCTAAGGTCAAAAAATCGATTTTCTTTTTCAAGGACACGTTTTCAAGAATGTTTTCAGTAAATATTAGACTCGAATCTTAGAAATGACGGAGTTATGGTTGTTTGACCCAAGTGCCAAGCCTCGTCATTATTATAGGAACGTGAAACTTCCAATTTCTGTTTGCATATTTCTCGAAACTGTGTTTTTCAAAACGATCTTCGTGATTTCTTGAAAAGTGTGTTACAGATTAGCACGAAATTTTGCACAAATATTCAGTATACCTGTGTTCATGACTCCTGCTAGAATTATTAAAAAATACGCGTTCCTTCTATTTTTCTCATACTCATATATCTAAAAAAGAAAGTGAAAAGTTGATAAGATAGATTCAGACTGCCGCCATTTTTGTATTTACCGATATTTTTTGTCTTTTTTGGTACCAGTCCACAGCTGTACTCATACTTATCAGGAAAACTGTTGAATTTTTTAATTTCATATAACAAGAGGAGTCTAAACTACGAGTACCATCGATAACCGATTTTTAGGGGGAGCCTTTAGACTGAGGCTCACAACATCGGCAATTTTCAATATTTTTTAACAAAAAATGGAAGACACATAGTCAAAGACTGTACGAGCAAACTCTGTTAATTTCAAAACGCTAGGTGCCGGTAGTTGGTTGCAATAATTTTTCAAAGATTTTGGAAACCATCAAGCGAGATCACCTTAAGGATCTCCTCTTATTTATCCATCTCCCGATCATTTAGCCCCCACTGTTAAACTCGTCATCTGCCACGATACTCGTTGCCATTTTCTACGATTGATCGATGACTGCGTGACACTTTTCCCGAGACATTTGGAAAAGCTGCGGCCTTTTTCAGTCGCCCGGTGTAAGAAGTAAATCACAAAAATTGGAATCCACGATATCGGATTGAAATCAATATTGAATGCAGATTGAATCCCGGTTTTTCGCTCCTTTTACCCCCGACCGCCCATTCTCTTATCCTGTTTCTCCCTTCGACGCGCGTGTACCCGCCATCCACTCTGTTTCTCCATTTTCAGCTCTTCCTGCTACACTTCCCTTCTGTCTCTATCTTCCGCGTCGGATCGCGGAAGGGCGCGGGAGTTTGACGGGTTCCATTAAGAAAAAGTGACTTACGGCAGTGATCGACAACGAAAGGCACTTTTCGCTTTCGCCGGCTTCGCTCGCGAAATTTTTATGCGTATGATCGGTTATGCGCGACGCCTGTGCAACCGGAGAATATTTGCTTACATAGGATAGATCGAGTATCGGGGATCGTCACGCTATCCGTGGATGGAAACGTCGAAAGGGATTATTTCTTTTCTTCTTTTCTCTTTTCGTTTATCGTGGCATCTTTCTATTTCTCGACGGGTGAAAAGAGTCTCCAAATATTTCATTTTCCCAATATTTTAGGGGGGTCCTTGGGGTGTATCTTCGAAGGGGAGTATGGAAGGGTTTCATGTGAAATTTTAATACGTTCATTGAGTACCTTTTTCGCATAGATATCGAGGATCAGAGACCTCATACAACCTCTAATCTTGGGTAATCGATCAAGCAATGAGGCTGAGAATCGTTGCATGAATTTATTTAGGATTTTAACCCTTTGCACTCGAGAGGTTACTCTCAGTCACCGTTAATAAATGTAACTTAAATAATGAATGATGATAATTATATAACTTAAATAACTTAAATAATTAACGATCATAGTTCTATTAAGGACATTGAAATAAAATTATTCTGTTTGTTCGGTTCTCACGCAAATTCACGATTTTCTTTTTTTAATTTTAGCATAAAGAGTATCAGTGACATATAAAAATCTAAGAGCTTCGAATTGCATCTTTACAACGAAGAAATCTTCGAATCCTAAGTGTTAACGTGCATTTCGTCAGTATAGATAGTCTCGTTCCCGAATTTTTACCTACAATAGAAAGTTTAACCCTTTAACTGTTCAGGTGCCATATGAGATGCATCGCTAGATGTAAGATTTGTTTTAATATTTTTCGATCGACGTTCTAATAAAAATTTTTAATTGTTCAATGGGGTACTTTTTATTTCAAAGTATCTTCTAAATAGCGGTTATATTGAAAATGCACTGTCAATTTTCATTCAGTGTTGTTCAATGTAGTCACAGGAGAACCGTGGCCGGTCATATATGACCAACGTGGCAGTCAAAGTGTGAATAGTAAATAGATTCTGATAATTATTGTCAATGCTGCTGTATTGCAGGTAAATAGTTATGCACACTTTACAGCTAATTTTGATTGATAGAGTCTGTAATCGTTGTAAATAGCGGGAACTGATCTATTTACTGTAGTATTCCAGTATTCTCTTCGAACCTAGTTCCTGTCACATATTCAATCCTCAACGTGCAGCAGAATTTTGTCATAATTACGTCACTGTAAAATTAATTTCAGATTTCTCTTCAAACCTAGTTCCAATCACATATACTCAATCCTCAGTGTGTAGCAGAATTGTGTCATAATTACGTCACTGTAAAATTTCCGATTTTTCCAGTGTATCTCGTAAATTAAGAATTGCCAAAATCCAATTTCTCTCGTGATTACGTCACTGTAAAATTTATTCAAGTATTCTCTTCAACCCTAACTCCAGTTACATATTCAATTCTCAGTGTGCAGCAGAATTCTGTCATGATTACATCACTGCAAAATTTCCGATTTCTCCAGTGTATCTCGTAAATTAAGAATTGCCAAAATCCATTTTAAAATCACAGTTTCCAAGATTGGACACTAATTGGATATCTGAAATTTTAATATTCTCATTTATTCATCGAAATAAATTCCTCTCTGTAATGTCACCGACGAATTTCTAAGCTTCCTTTTCTAAAAATTCTAAATTTCTAAGCACTCCCACGAAATGCGTAGTTTTAAATACATTTTCTCCCGTACGTCACATTCGAATTACACTTTTGACAAAGAGCACACAGCGTTGCGTGTTTCGTAGATCTCCAACTGCAGGATTGTTCTTTCCTCTATTGTCTGCCGCGTTAACTACGTACTCGTTTGCTCGTGCAACGTGATTAGCATATAGCGCACGTAGAGGGAAGAAACGATTCCATCTTCTAACAGTTCACCACCGTGCGTTACTATTTGATGAGATAAAAAGCGCCGCGGTGGCTGGGGCCGATGAATTTTTAAGCACGCCTCGCAGGTACCATTACGGGCCTGGAATTTCGAAGGTTAGGGGGTGTCGATACCCCCGAGGAAACCGTGGGTCTCGGTCGCTTCAATAATTTAACGCGGGTAAATTGTACCGGCCGCCGTATAGACTGATGTTCCACTTTCTTTTACTCCCGTTCAAAATGTCATTCGCGAGAAAAGGGACGGTTAGGTGAATATTTCACTCGGCACCCTTGACCATAAACGTCGTTCGATTTCACTTTTCTACAATCGTTGCCTGTTTCGGGTGTAAATTAGTCCGCCTCGCTCTCCCGAATGATTTATCAAGCCCAGGGAAAGGGCATTACGCTTTCATGACAGCTATACCCTGCGTGAATGGAATTGAATTTCCTTTTCCTTTTTTTTTTATTTTCTCTAGACGTTGCTATATCTGTGCTCTTGCTTTCGTCCATGACGACGCTTCTTTCTTTGTATATATGATTAAATCACGGGATTAATCCTTTGACTGTCAAGCCGAAATCACATGCTTCTATCAGGAGGCCATGGGAATATTTTTATTAAACAAAGCATATAATGGTAGAATAATGATAAATTGGTGATATAAGATAACATTCCTACTCAATGGAGTGTTTGTCTTATTGTCAGTCATTTGTCACCACCGGTGGCGCTTTGATAACGGTTGACAGTCTACTAACTGTCAATTTTCGTTCAGTTTTTACAATTGTACGTAATTCAGGCGCTTGGGTCACCAATGACCACCATAGCGTCACAGGAAAAACCGTGGCCGGTCATATACGTGATGTTGTGAGCTGCGGACTCTAGCAAGGGAAACGATATTAACACTGTACCGTCCATTGGCACCATGTTGGTCACGTTCAAGCGCTCCGGTCACCAGTGACCACCGTGACATTTTAATTTATACTTACCCAGGTAATTATTAATCATATCTCTATCTCGACCCAAGTAATCTCAATAACCTGTCTGTGTCTCCCAGTAAATGCGGAAACGAGAAATCCAAAGACCTGTCATTCCACCGTAGCTCCTATCATCCTTAGCCTCAATCATCCTCCTCAGAATCGGGGACTCACACAGACATATTGAATTCCGTGACTCCTGAACCTTGGCCGAAAAAATTGAATCCACTTTCCCAGCG
This sequence comes from Eufriesea mexicana, assembly GCF_001483705.2. Classification (NCBI taxonomy): domain Eukaryota; kingdom Metazoa; phylum Arthropoda; class Insecta; order Hymenoptera; family Apidae; genus Eufriesea; species Eufriesea mexicana. The sequence continues at coordinate 338,121 of NW_016909322.1, read as the reverse complement.
AAACCACCGGTTTCCCATTATTCACTCTGGCGTGGAAGCTTTCAGCCCGGCAAACACAAAACAATCCCCGGCGCGGTGATCTCGTTACGATCAATTTCTCGTCTGAAAAGGAAGCCAATCAAGGGACTGCGAGGCGCGGCGAAGGGACCAGTGGCTGCGGGATTAATCAGAAACAATCTTAGGGCCAAGACCGTCGTCTAACGATTCGGGAATTCGCGACAGGGATGATTAAAACCGTCGAAAAAGGGGCGCGAGGATAGGGTAGCGCGAAGAAGACGAACGGAATATGGCAATGAGTCGGTTCAACGACGGGAATGACAACCTCTGGGCGTTCAACTCGCAACATCATCGTTTTGCTCAGGAGCTTAATCAAGCCGGATGCCGAAAGTCTGAAGCCACCCTCTGTTGCGCCCACTGCTGGCTCTGGCTCTGGCAGACCTCTGGAATGGAAGAAGCTCAGGCTGCAGGGAACCGTGGCTGATCCGAAGATGCAGAGACGCGAAGCTTTTCGTCCAAACTGGGACACGGATGGTGATTACACCTGGACACTCTCATGAGGTCATCTTCGTTACGTAATCAGGCTGCATCTGGTTGCACCCTTTCGAGGAACAATTCTCCACGCGTCGAAATGACATCCGCTTGCCAATGATTGCGCCGAGCTCGTTCCTCGCCGCGAATTTGACCGATTTTTCTTCGCCTTTGCCGCCATGTTGACCCACTTTCCAGGATTTCGCGGCACTTTTTAGTTGAACTTCGCTGATGACCGTGCGAGCGAGTAATGTCGGATGATGGGTTCCACTGCGATGGCCTCGTTGAGTTGGAATTGCGATTTCTTTGCTAATTTTGTTACTCGAGTGCCTGTTTTCTCTGCACGTTCGAGTGAGTACTACTTTGATGTTTTCGAGGACATGTTGTGGCTTTGGGAATTTTTCCCAGGCATTTTTCTGAAAATAGGAGTCAACAGAGGCCTCTCGAGTACTAGCACTGGAAGCAAATGACCTTAATCTTCGAATTTTTCTTCGTCATGATGTCGGAAACTGATGTTAGAGAGGATTCTTATATATGAGAACTAGGAACAAGTGATTTTCCTAAATTCTTAGAAATCTACGAAGCATATTGATCCAAGCTCTCGGAGATTATGAGATTCTTGTACTCTATTTGGACGAGATCATATCAATTCTAGTATGGATGAAGGAGGATGAAGAAGCAAAAACTTTGGCACATCGATTAAGTAAAACAGCGAGATTCTGAAGCAAAATCTTTGATCAGGAGGTACGTGAAGCGCTTCGTAACGAATATTATGCACCAGTGCCTTAGAAGGGGTAGAAGTTTGCTTGTCTTTGATGCCATAGCTTCGCAAGCTAACTTTCAAAAGACTCGACCTATTTTGCAGCTGCTACCTTCCGTCTCTTTTGTTTTCTAACGACTAAACGCGGAAACAACAGAGTCTAATGAAATACAAAGATGCATTCACGCCTAGATATCTCCAAAAATAACTAACTAATTAGGAACCAGGAAACGACGCATCAAATGTGGTCCAAAATCATTCCAACTTACTCCAAATAAAATTTCTGACCTGCGAACGGATATATAAGACCCCAAAACATGATCATCTAGCTACAAACTGTCAAACACAGTTATGAGAGGTCCTATCTCTTCCTTGTGGCGACTTTGAAAGATCCAAGTGCATTCGATGGTCAATCATAAATCGCGCAGGGGCACCTATCGCAGATCAGGGTTCCAGAAAGATCAGAACTATCGAGAACAAAGGACCATCAAACACTCAGGTATGAAAAGTGAGCTCCCGATCGTTAGGGCAGTCAATCCTCCTAAATCCTAAACTATCATCCAGCTATTTTCTAAAATGTCATATGTAAATACGCACACTTAAAATTTCCCAGTCCTCATGTCATAGTCAGACCAGTGAACAGGTACCACAGCCCTAAGCGCGGTCAAACCACCCTATTGTAATTTCTAGGATGAAATGACAGTGTTTAGCGTGAAAGGAAGTAACCGTATTCAGTTGTACATCGAAATATATACACTTATGCGAATATAAAAGGAGGAGGTTGAAACACGTCGTTATTAGTTACAATACTCTAATTTCCTGGTCCATGTTGCTAGCAACATCTGGTATTTTTTGACAGTTGAAATAAAACCTAACGGTGGAAATGACTTCCTTGCAAGCAAGCGTAAGGAAAGCACGTATAGTTATTTCGAGACATTATCCCGGTGAAACATAATCCATCCACGGTATTTTACAACAGTCTGCAACCTCTAGCCAGGCCTGTCATCATCGTTGCATGATCATAGTTAATTTACAAGACACCCAATTATCCAAACTGTCTAACCTTCATCCCCTGCATTGAAACGAATAGAGTCCCATCTTTTCCTAACTGAACAATCCCGAATAATCTAATAGGTCAGTTGTTACAAGCAAAATTCCATTCAGGAGTTAGCGAAGTATCCTCTTATCGTCAGAGAGATCGACAGGGAAGAGAACGAAGCGAGAGACGGCGCAATATGGCGGAGAAAATAATAATCCACGCGATTCCTAACGAAATCCCCGGAATCCTTCGTCGGGATATCCACTCGTGTAATCCCGAGCTGGAGATTCGGCGCCTTTCGCGAGTTGTCTGGCAAGATTTCGGTGTAGAGCCGCGTCGGAGGGTCGGAGGCCGGTCGCGTCGTCTCAAAATGCAAGCGTCAACGACTTTCGTCGTCTGCAAGACGACTCGGGGCAGACTGCTTCCTCGTAGACTGCTTACCGAGCGTGCAATCGCGACTCGGAGACCCCTGTGGCCCTCTCTTCAGCCCTATCGACTTCTCCGCCTGCAGCGGATCCGCGAGACCTCGGCCTCTGCGCCGAGTTTAGGGGTCGGCACGGAGAGACGGCAGATATTTCTGTTTAACAGTCGGCGTACCGTGGCCGGTAATGGAAGTCGAGGCGTTTGCATGCCGCCAGGCACACCGGTGCTACGAAGGTAATGATTTCGTTGCCGATTCGACGGAGCCACGCACTCACTGACGAATATTATTGCCAGCGTCCATGCGTGGCCTGGGATCGGCAACCTGATTCAACTATAGGCACGCGTGTTTGTTTATAAGTTTGTTTGGTTTGGAGAGCGTGCACTGTTTGGCTGTGTTTGTTCCTGTTTTGATGTGACGTTTTGTAGATACGGATGGACGTTTATGAGTGTCTGCTGAGACTTCAGACTTGGATATTCTTTTGATTGGTTAGATCATGGTGAAGAGAGGAAGATTATTTTAATATTTTGTAATAATTTAGGGGAACATTTGGGATTACAGAAGAGCATATTGTTGCAATGATGATAAATCTAGGCTTTTATAGATTTCTCGTTGTTTTATGAGAAATTTGCGAATGTTTGGTGAGGTTTGAGTATTCTTTTAGTTGCTAGGATTATAACGAAAAAGAGTAAATTATTTTAATTATTCAGTAACACAGTTTTTTATTATTTTTATGATGTAGCATTTAGGATTAATAATGAGAATATGTAGAGTAATGATAGGTCTGGTCTTTTGTTGAGTTCTGGATGTTTATGACTGACTTGCAAGTGTCTAGTGAGATTTGAGACTTGGATTATGGTGAAGAGAGCAAGATTATTTTAATATTTTGTAATTATTTAGAGGAATAGTTTTGATAATATTTGTAAGGTAACATTTGGAATTACTAATGAGAATATTTTTACAGTGATGATAGGTCTAGGCTTTTATTGAGTACTCGTTGTTTGGTGAGGTTTGAGACCTGGGTATCCTTTTAGATGCTAGAATTATAACGAAATGGGAAAAATTATTTTAATTATATAGTGACACAGTTTTTTATTATTTTTATGAGGTAGCATTTGGGATTAATGATGAGAATTATTTAGAGTAATTATTAATTAATAGGTCCAGGCTTTTGTAGAGTTTTGGATATTTATAAGCGACTTGCACATGTCTGATGAGCTTTGAGACTTGGGTTATGGTAAATAGAAGAAGCTTATTTTAATATTTTGTAATTATTTATAGTAACATTTGGGATTATAGAAGAGCATATTTTTACAATGATGATAGGTCTAGGTTTTCATAGAGTTCTCATTGTTTTATGATTAAATTGCGATTGTCTGGCAAGGTTTGAGACTTGGATATTCATTTATCTTCTAAATTATTTTAATTATTTGGAAACCCAATTTTTTATTATTCTTATGAAGTAGTATTTGGGATTGCTGAAGGGTATATTTCGAATAATTATAGATCCAGGCTTCAGCGGATTCTGTCCTAATTTCTAATTTCTAGTTTCTCTGAAAACGATAGAATTTTCCTAATTTACATGATGTACTCCTCCCGTCAATAATAAATGTACCTTTAATTAAACTGACGATTTCGTTTATAATTTCTCAAAGTTCCCAGAGGATCGATTGGAATTACAGAGGTGGTATCGAGAAGCCTCGAAGCAACTTGAAAATCTTTGCAAATAACATTCCAAAGGGAAAGAAAACATTAATTCCACTATCGCATTCCCTTTTCCGATCTAGGCAACCATACATTTAAGTCGGACATACGGAGTGGGTAGTTGGGACTATCCTGGTAACTTGCACCTGTTCTCTCCTCTCTCTCTCTTTCTCTCCCCTTCTTCCTCCTTCTTAGTCTGAAGTTCTCCGCGTCTCTTGGTCTCCGTCTGCTTGCTCGAGAACTTTCTGCTGCTCTTTAGTGAATTAAGGACTGGAGAACATAGCCTTTAATCAGAAACCGAGCGAGATTAAGGTGCGTTCCCATTTCGCGAGCTCGTTAACGGGTCCCTGGTAATACGAGAGGTTCGTTAGAAAAACGACGTAGAAGGAGGTCTGATATCGGGGTTGTAATCTGAAATTGAACCGTTAGACGAATCGTCGGCCTCGCCTGGTTCTTTCTTTGCTTACGTGACTTCGAGATCCCTGGTCGATACCCAACGAACACTCATTTTCGCTATCGGCTTTCTTTCCTACACTGTGCTTACAGCCGATGCTGTAATAATCGAATAACTCTTTTCCGAAAGTGGTTATACCGCATTGATTATATTTTCTAAATAGACGGTCTTGGATGACTGTCAATTCGATTCTGAGGAATTGGACAGGGTCCATCGAATTATTGCGTCGCACCTGTGCAATTATCAAGCTTTGCAGAGGAGTGAGTGGTGTGGGCACGATAGTAGGGGTTAGTTGTGAAATAATTTTTGTAAAAATAGGTATTCTATTTCGAACAAATTTCTAGAAACGAAAATTGACGATCATGACATAGTAATTGACAGCTGGAAGCCTCCAAAGTGTGGTTGATAGTATTCTGAGCAGTGTGAACACATACATAATTGCAGGACTATGCAGTTTTGACTGAAGTACTCTTTAAATTATTAAATCATCAGAGAACACATCCACCAAAATTGTAATCTTTATTTCTCGTATCACTCTTCAATTCTCTGTCATTACCTGTCAAAGACAGGGGCAGAGAATTCAATCAATGTCTTTCATTCAATGTCTAATTTGTAATCCAATCGCCATAAATTTAATTTTTATTTTTTTAACGTATAATTACAATCAATTCCTAAGGAGAATTATGAGTAATTCTGTTGACGTGAGTATCATGACATGACATGTAAAATGGAATACTTTCTATTCACTTGTTAGAATATTATTAAATATTAAATCTATCGTTTAGATCCTGGGAGTAGGGCCTCTTCAGTCGTCTTATATGTACAGAACTGTTAGCCAGATCAGGTATGAATGGGTTTGGATGGTTAGCCAGCCTTGAAATTGTATATTTCCTCTTTGATTGTGTAAATATAATTTAAGCTCCATTTTCAGTGAAGTCTATTTCTCGTCCTATCTTTCCACATGTCTAAATTGTAATAATGGTTACATAGATTTTTCAATATATATGTGTCGATATAACAAAGTAGCGATGTATTTAAGCGAGGGATGAGTGGAACAAGTAAGCATGGGATGGTAATATCTAATGATTCAGGTTATCGTGATAAATGAGTATGCGTGAAATGATTTAGGTGTTATGTGAATTTTATATGTTAATATAATGTATAAAAGAAGAAAGAAAAAAATGAAAGTGATTTGGCATAGGTCAGTTGCAATTGAGTTTTAATAGTGAAAAGCGTGTGATTGTGATAAATTAATTATATTTAAACTCAATATTTGCGGTTTATAACCTTTGTAATTGAATCAAGCATTTTTCTTGTTGTAATTAAATTTCATCCACCACTAACATAGGTTACATATTATACTTGCACGTTTACGTGCAACGCTTGTAATACCAAGTAATAACCAAAAAAGCACTAGACAGTGGATTATAACGATCGAGCCGGAAATTGCTTCAGCTTTTTCTCAAAAGCTGCGCTGGTTTCCACGGATACTTTCGTTGTTAGGTAATTTCTTCCTTGCTCGAGTTTGATCACGGAGAAGAGGAAAGTAAAGTTTATGAAACGCTTCGCGGTTATTAAGTTACATTGCCAAGAACAGTGCTACGCATGGGTTACTAATATTAACCGAACGTAATGGCGAGAAAATTTTACGAGTTACATAAACTTTTATGCTGCCCGGCTCACGGTGGTAATGGAAAAACGTCGCGAGCCAGATCCGGTATTAGATTCTACGACTCATTTACCGTTGTCATAGCTCATAAATGAGCGTTCTTAATTAACGACGTTCTGTCGGCGCGCGGCAGTGAAATTCTGATGTTTTACGATTTTGCTGTTGCTCGAAAACACCGCTGGAAACATTTTATGCTACCCGTCTGCTGTGTTTTGTTTTCAAATTTCATCCGAATTACTCGTTTTTCCCGTGTCCTTCTTTATGACACCATGGCCTCTGCAATTCGTTTTTAATTATCCGAGTTAGGTACATATTTGAGCCGCTCATTCGACGAATCGATCAACTTCACAAAACGGAGGGTAGAAATTTCTCTCGAATAATAAAAGTTATTAAATTTGCGCGAAATTCGGTCATGGGAATTTTGACGAGATTAATTGAAAATTATTTAGTAATTTAAAATTACCGATTTTGGGATTGACAAAAGTTTGTTAAATATTGGTTTCACTGTTATAACATTGATATTTAGTGGAAATCCCAAAAACTATTGAGTCAGTTGTTCTTATAATGGTATATTTTCTTGGACTGGATGATTAAATCTATAAATCTGCAAAGTTTCGATTAACCCATTTGCATCATGGCTCTATTTAAGGTGTCGTGTTCAGGTATCAACGACGTTCAACTGACGACTAGCCTATATCACCGCGCGTGTATCAGCAGCTACCCATAATGGCTACTCATAAAGGATTTTCACGACAAAAGTAAAACTTGTTAAGAATATAATGAACCGATGTAGATGAGATACTCGCAAAAGGGATCAAGCGAGATCTGTGGCACATGAAGAATATTCAGCAACTGGTAATGGAAAAAGTCAGCTCGCGGATTATTCCGCGCTCGGTGATAGGCGACAGTCTTGTCACATGAAGAATATTCAGCAACTGGTAATGGAAAAAGTCAGCTCGCGGATTATTCCGCGCTCGGTGATAGACGGCTGTCGTGGCTCGCGGAATATTCCGCGCTTGGATGCAAATGGGTTAAAAATTTATCAGTATCGATATTTACTCTAATTACGTATTTTTACTAATGGTCGCGTCGCCGATCACCGGTGACCTCCACGGCGTTGTAGCGAAGTCGAGAATACTGGTTACCGATGACCCCGCCATGGTATTTAGCGTGTTAAGGGAAGTCGAGGCTTCACCGAGGACTTGCGAGAAAGTCCTCGAACCTCTTTCAAGTAGGTACCCATCTATTGGCGAAGGTGAAAACTTGGTCGCTGCACAATATATTAATTATATTATATATTATTAAACGTGTTAACCTATGTTAACCTCGTTTCAATTATTCCCGTTCCTACATATTATATCGAAAAATTCTTCGATTGCAAAGGGTTAAGGGACCCCTTAATCGACCTGCCAAAAACAATTGGCAGCTTCTCCAAACTCGATCTACCTAAAATCACTGTCTACCAAATAGAAAATCCAGTGAAGACTACGAAAAATAAATCTCAGACTCGAATCTGTGCTCCATCGCCCCTTGGACTCCAATCTCGGTACGCCTACGCGAGCCAACATCGAACCATCGATTATCCAGCCATCGATCATTCCGTATAATCATCAGGCGAAGAGATTCTTCTCGCCGGTATCAAACGGAACGCGAAAGAACCCTAAATACATAAACAAGCTACAAAGCGAACCCTTCGATAGATTAATGACCCTAACGCGGGCTTTCTTCGTCGGGACGCCTGGTACACGCCGCCCCCTCGTCGCACCCTTTCCATGTAGCCAATACCATTAACATGTTTCATTTCACCCGACCCTCTGACACGCGCGGAGAAAAAAGGCAGAGGAAAAAATGAGAAAAAGAGGCAGCCGAGGAAAGAACTCTGCTGCCCGGGTCTTCGCTGCGTTCTTCCTTTCAAAGACACCCCCGCCCACCATTTCCCGGCAGCCTCCGCTATTTCTAACTCGCCTACTCCGCCGGATAGTAATGATCAGTGTAACGAGGAGATCCTTGGCTCGCAGTTAAGTGCGGATACCGGGAATGGCTCCGCTTTTAATTACCGATGAGCCGGTGTGTACATCGCGGCCTTAATGCACCGGGCTGCTTAACGAGTAATACGTCGTTATCAATGGCCACGCGCGCAGCTGTAGGGTATCGTTAAATGATTTTAACGGTCCAACAGCGGAATCCACACTGAGCAATCGCCTTTAGACCACTCTGACCAGCTGCGGATATATTTTATTTTATGCGAAGATCGGGGTACAGGCCGCCATTTTGGGGTTTAGGCGTAGTTGTAGGGTTGGACTGAGGAGTGGTATGGAGATTTAATACGGGGACTTTGGAATCGATGTTTCGTTAAGGGATGTTTGGAGATGGTTCTGAATCTTTGAAGAGTATTCGGTTTCTGTGCGCAGTGGGGTATTCTTCGATTTGCGTTTAAATATGGATGTTGTAGGATGAGAGTGGGTACATTTGTATGAGGTGGGCTGTCTGATGTGATCCCCGAGGACAGGGTGAGGAGAGGTAGGTCTTTTGTGGGCAGAGAGGTTTTCTTTGTGGAATTATCACGTGTTTCGTTGTGGAGTAATCGCGAGGAGGAAATTAAGGTTATGTGTCTGTCATAGTAAATAGAACTAGTTGTTATATCGAAGTAAAAGTATTATAATAGAAGGAAGAGGGTAAATAGTTATTTTAACAGGTGTTGAAATAAGTATGTATGTCAGAACATCTGGTTAATATTGACTGTTATTGAGACGAATGTATAATTGCGTGTATATTAATTTTGTTCATATGACTTTGATTTTTCCATTAGTATATGTATGTATATGTACAACAGTATATAATCTTCGAAATTCCTTTTTATTATTTTCTTCTAAAAATTGAAAGATTATTCATTGGTATGTGGTATATTACATTCCTCGGAGATATGGACCGTGGTGGCGCTAGTGAGTTAAGTGGAAAGTCGTCTTAGAGCTGCATACTCGTGAAAGGCATAACTATAATTATTTATATACACCATGTTTGGAATTCTAGTATATTATAAATCCCAGATATTCAGAATAAATCCAAAATTCAGAATTTTCTTATATTTTTCATATCAAATATATTTCACTTGCCTAGGAAAATAACAGAAAGTGTACAATATAAAGTAATTGAATCTTACTTCAAGAAAGATAAACGATGCTAATTGCACGTTTGCTATTCACTTGCCTGAAACCCAGACCAATTTTTGTTCTCCACCTGTGCAAGCTTCGAGCTTCTAATTTGCGAGGAGATCGTTTAAAAATCAACACGAGTGTTGACTTCCGACAAAATTTGCGAAATAAGAAGGAAATATAAATGCGTCTACATGAATCTGAATAGGTAACGAATCGCGACAAAAGCAACAATCAGCTTTAAGTAGCTGGTAAAATCAATGTTGGAACGACGGTGAAATTGAGGTGCACGCGAAAGCATGAAATGAGAAGACAGTACTGGGTCTATTCAGTTATTACTTAGCGGTCGTTTTGCATAGGAAACGCGAGGCGTATATCAGCGACTTCAAGACGAACTAGTTCTCCAGCCACGTGCTTCGTATTTCGAGAATAATTGTGTCGAGCGAGCGAACGTAACGTAGTTCGTAAGTAGATTATCTTTATACGTGGCCGCCCGGCCAGATCTCTGAAAATTATTATCTCGCTAACGTACCTCCTTCAACAAATATTTCGCGAACGTTAAGTTCCCCGAAGCCCTATAGATCAGCCTTCCTTTGCCTAATTTTAAAGCTTTGCTCTGTTAATCACATTTCACGTGAAACTAGAATATTACCTGTTTCGTTTCGTCGTGAAGCGATAAGTGTGGTTACTGCTGTGATAAAATGGTAATTTTTGCACCAAATGTTATGGGATGGTTGATTGTATGTTACTTGGACTTAGACTTCTACGTCTGTTGGATACTTGGACTTAGACTTTTACATCTGTTGGCTACTTGGCCTAGACTTCTACGTTTGTCGACTACTTAGACCCTCTGCAAATGAGCAGTGCAACGTTGTTAGGGTCTCTCGTCGCAGGATATATCTTGAGATTCGATGGCTTTATATTTCCACTCATGCAATACGACCATGCTATCCTACTCTCGTGCCAATAGCATCATTAGAAACCTGAATTTGTCGATCCTCCCAACTTCACTGACACCAAACAGCGATGCCACTCCTCTATTCCGAGTCCTAACGATCTGTTTACGTCAAAAATCGATGGAACATGTGTTAGCCATAGGAAATAAGTCACAACAAAAGATAATGGTAGATTCACTGCGACTTTCTCCATCTCGCGAAAGGTTAACTCACCAAACCCACCAGCCTCTGCGCGCATTCCACTCATACACCGCTTCTATTAATCCAACTTCGCTACGTGCCGATTAACGACCAGCCGTGAACATAAGTGCGAACATTTTCCTAGGAGTCGACCGGGTTCAAACGCGATTAACATTCCGGTCAACGAGTTCTGCCAGTGCCCATGGAATCGACAGTCGTGTCGCGATTCTTATCGCGAGTGCAAATAGTTCGTTAGGATCACCAGGTCGATATCGATCTCTCGAATATTTCCTTTCGTTGGGGAAACTCGGATTGCATCGTAAATGGAATTAACACCGCGTATCGTAGCTGGAATCGAAACGCTGGTGACGATTGCTGATACCAGCATTACGCCAAGGCGGGAAAGAAGATGAGCTGAAGGAAGATTGCAGCGTAATAGGTCCAACTATTTTAGACATGTACAGTGATAAATCTGGTGTGTACAAACTTTTATGTTGCTCGTGAATACTATGTACGCGTGGTAAATTGATCACATAGAAGTTACCTGGTGTTAAAAAATTTTTACCTTTTTGACAGGATTTTGACAGTATAGCATAATATATAATATCATTAGGATATGTCACGTTGATTTATATTTTTCTAAGAAGAAAGGGAAGAATTTTCCAAAATGCCAGTTTCACTTGGTGTATTGTATGCTTTGTTTACTGTCGTATCTGGATTTTGTATTTTGTATATAGAACTGGAACGAGTACGGCCTGTTTGGGTATGCTTTGTTTACTGTCGTATCTGGATTTTGTATTTTGTATATAGAACTGGAACGAGTACGGCCCTATTTGGCACATAGGATGATAGTGACCACGTGGGAAATACGTGATTGTGGATGAAAGAATGGGTATGAAAGATGACAGAGTGTAAGATTAAATAGGGATGCAAGAATACGTGCAGGTCAGTTTTAGAATCGTCATTATTGAAAGTCAGTTTGATGTCAGCAGTCAATTTTTAGCTCAGAAGTCTCATAGTCAGTTGTATGACAGTTGTTAGAGCGTTGCATAGTCACTATTGCATTACTTTAATCCGTTATTCTACCAATAAAGCTGATTTTTGTTCTATTAAGTGCCACAATATTTTTCTAATCGATCCCTCCCAATAGTGATCCTAAATGTGTCAACTTTGTTTGACATCCTTGTGTCTTAATCTCTGGTCTTTGCTCTCTTCAGTGAAATTTTCGACACTGCTGACTTCCCAATGCTAAATTTTCTAATCTCATCGGATTCGTTCTGTCGTCTACTTGCAAGGAAACTATTTGCTCGCTCTGTTTGCTTGTATACCCTCTAATCAGGGTGACTTACCCTTCCGTCACGGGTCCTGTCACTCAGAGCCTGCTGACGTCGCGTCTGCCTAAGATAATGAGGTGGCGAGCCTGGGTTCATGGTAACCTGGCTCTTGACAGTCGTTTGGGAAGTCGACACATCTGTAGAACACATCTTGGACTTTCCAAGCCTCGTCTGTTAAGTGGCTATCATAAGCCTAAGCTGTCTCTAGCCTGGAGGCTTCTCTAACTCGTTGTCAGGCCGAGAGAGGATCATACTTGCACACACAGCGACGCATATATTTATTCATGTATCTCTGACGAATTACTTTTTTAGCAAACTCACAGTTAGATGACAGTAATTAGGTACAGGTAACGAGTCTGTGGAACCTCAGGAAAATATTTAGTGACATGCACCTGTAGCTGCAGTGCATCTAGATCTCTGTAAATACATTATATTCTTTATCATATTATACACCAGTAAACAACAAATTTTACGTTGACTGTCAAGTTTTGTCCATTTTATGTCAACTAACATTGACTGTCAGTCTATTTTTAATTCAAATCTATCTTCGTCAGATCTTCTAATCTACCCGATTTAATATCTAATATATAATACATAAAAATTCGCAAATGGCTACTTCACTGCCTAACTTTCGTTGGCAAGTCTCAGGCATGAGTAATGTGACTATCAAAGCTCAGGAAAATATTTGAAGACATACATTTTGATGACTCTGAAGCATCTGGATCTCTGTAAAGGCATCTCGTACTTAGCCTACTTTTAATTCTAATCTATCTACTGTCAACGATCTTTAGAATAGATGTCGTAAGCAGTTAGGCGATAGGTAGCATCTCTCACTGTGCATCCCTAAAACACTTATGCCAATTGATGACGATTGGTCTAGGGGTGTCAAACCTTTCGAGTCAAAGAGTGAGCAGTCTAGTATAGTCTAATATAGTTGAAAAGTCTTCGGAATTATTCACTATACTCCTCCATCTTTCACACTACTTCAGACCTTCTAATCCTTCTCATTCTTCATTTGACAGAAAATAGATAAAAATCATTATATACATCGTTTCCTAAGTCTACACGAGCCTATACTCTTCGCAATTAATATCATCATTAGACGCATATATCCTATCCTTGAGTATCATATGATCCAAACGCCTTTAACCAACGATTTATCCAATTCTCTCCAATTTCCAAGATTTTCCAACCCAGAAAATTAGCCTATTGCATCACACCGATTCAGAGCCGCATTCCTTCGAAATTGCAACTTCTCGGGTCACTCGAGCTTCGTCAGGTACCCAGAGGACAAGACACGTAACGCGATTGCACGCTTACCGGAGCGCGATCGCATAATCGCGAGCTCCTTTGCCTGTTTGGTCAGGCCGGTTTGCAGGTTGATTACGCGTTCGCGCGCGCTCACCTGCGCAACCCTTGTCTCTCGCGCACGTGCGTGATCCGCGTGTTTGTGCTCGATTATATATTCGTCCGCGGCCGTGTGTGCGCCACGGTTACGCGTGCTAGTGTTTGCGAACATGCGTGTTTGTGGACGTACGCGTGTGATTACCCGATGTCGCGGATGTACGCCTGCGATCGAACGTTTCCGTGATTGTACCGATGTGTTACACGTGTGTTGGCGTGTATCGCTGGAACAGGGGTCGGTCCCGTGGTAGGTGTCCGATCTTTATGACATGTAATACACGAATTTGAAGTCAGTTTGATAGCACTGTTCGATGCAAATGTTACTCTGTAATATACAATAGGTGATCTCGTTGAGTTTATTTTCCTGAACACGAATTCGTAATTTAAATTGCCCCGTCACCATCAGTTTTCGAAAATATTTTTTAAAAACACAGGGTATTTGGTTGAAATATTATATAAAAATGTGAGAACTTTAGGGAGTTCGATCTTGTTTAGTTAGGTGAGACTATTTCAAGTTTATCAGGGTCCATAATTATAATTATTTGTGCTTCTCAACGACTATAATCGGTCATCGAAGTTTAAAAATCCTCCAAAAATACTTTCTACGCATAATATTGCATTTTTACGAAAAGTTCAGTATCTGATTCGAATTTCGGACACAGTATTCTATTATGCAGGCTTTTTTAAGGGGAAACCATCCAGAAACGATATTACCACTTGCGCTGACAAGAAATTTACAGCCAGGTTCAGTGTCTCTGTGACAATTGCCTGACAACGTGTATACCACGTGGTTGACGATTCTGCGACAAAAGCATTACGACGTGCGTGGCACGTTTTTCCACCGCAAGTGGTTAAATGATCTTCAATGTTGACAAGTCAGTAAAATATATTTTGGCAACACAAAAGCGACATTTTACCGCCATTGTTTGTATATTTAGCTTTGTGGAAAAATTAACATACTATAACACACAGTCAACGACAACACACAGACAATGTTTTAAGTCAATTACATATGAATTAATATAGAGGAATTATTAGATATGTTTTTCAAATTTATTATAATAGTTTTCCTTTTGATTTCAATTTTTTAAGAATGCTATTTTAGCATTTCTTCGTATATCTAGCTTTGTGGAAAAATTAACATACTACAACGCACAGACAATATCCTAAGTCAATTAGATATAAGTTAATATGGAGTAATTATTAGATATGTTTTTCGAATTTATTATAATAGTTTTCCTTTTGATTTCAGTTTCTTAAAAATGCTATTTTAGCATTTCTTCGTATATCTAGCTTTGTGGAAAAATTAACATACTACAACGCACAGGCAATATCCTAAGTCAATTAGTTAGTTTTCCTTTTGATTTCAGTTTCTTAAAAATGCTATTTTAGCATTTCTTCGTATATCTAGCTCTGTGGAAAAATTAACATACTACAACACACAGTCCACGTCAACAACACACAGACAATGTCCTAAGTCAATTACATATAAATTAATATGGAGGAATTATTAGATATGTTTTTCGAATTTATTATAATATTTTTCCTTTTCATTTCAATTTATTAAAAATACTATTTTAGCTTGAATCTTCGTCCCTGATGACGTATTGATATATATACATATCAGGGATCAAGACTCAAGCTAAAATAGCATTTTAATAAATTTAAATTACAAATGCTAATTTAGCTTGAATCTTGGTTCCTGATGATGTATTGATATTTATATATATACATATTTATAAATTTATTAAGAATCCTATTTTAGCTTGAATCTTGGTCCCTGATGACGTATTGATATATACATATTTAAAAATTTATTAAAAATGCTATTTTAGCTTGAATCTTGGTCCCTGATGACGTGTTGACATATACATATCAGGGACCAAGATTCAAGCTAAAATAGCATTTTTAATAAATAGAAATCAAAAGGAAAAATATATATATATACGGAATATAGGATTATGTGTGTGATCCTTAAATTAATCAGGAAAGAATTGAGAATCGTGTTTCTAAAATAGCAAAATAAAGAGAAATAGACAGTGCGAAATAAATGTACGTGTAACCTCAATGTTCCTTTTGTTCAGATAAGGTAAAGTTATAAAATACGCGATATTCGCTGCACACATTAATACGGTGAAGCAAAGTGGAAAAAACATGAATCGGTTTTCCGAAATACCGGGAAAAAATGATAAAAAGTTGGAAATAAATATGTATATATTCCTCTGGTTCGTTTTGTCTGAATAAATTTCGAAATTCGCAATGTTTCCTGGGGGAACTGATACACCGAATCGTGCAGGATATTTCGAAAGTTGTATCGTTATTTATCTTTAGACTTTAACTATCATAATTTCCAAATGTCATCACGGAATCATACTCCCGTATCAGCATTATATACGTTTATACCTGTTAATTTTATCTTCGTTCCCGAAGCTTTGTGATTTTTCGAAAGTTACATTTCCAAGCTGCGTTGTCACTCGAACTGCCTTTATCTTTGATATTTCATCATTTTCAATTACTCCTTTTCAACTCTGTTTCAACATCGCGGTATTGTCATTCTGTATTCATAACTTGTTGAAATACCATCGATGAGGTCACTGTGAAATATTCTGCCAAGTGACAAGTAGGCGGCGGATCTTAACCGCGTGTGGAAATAAATATGGCGCGAGTCCTTTGTTTCAATTAACCCATTTGCATCGTGGCTATACTTAAGGTGCCGTGTGTTCAGGCATCAGCAACGTTCAACTGACGAGTCCGTATCACCGCGCGCGTATCAGCACCTATTCATAATGGCAGTTAAAAGGATTTTCACGACAAAGGTAAAACTTGTTAAGAATATAATGAACCGATGTAGATGAGATGCTCAGCTCGCGGATTATTCCGCGCTCGGTGATAGACGACTGTCGTAGCTCGCGGATTATTCCGCACTCGGTGATAGACGACTGTCGTAGCTCGCGGATTATTCCGCGCTCGGTGATAAGCGACAGTCGTAGTTCGCGGAATATTCCGCGCTTCGATGCAAATAGGTTAATATATCCCCTCGGTGTGTAATGACAGGAATGGCAGCGATTTGTCACAGAACGTTGCATGCCGGCGACGTGTTTAAGAATACGTCTAATAACTTCGGGTCAAGGAAAACGCAGGGTACTAATTATCCATAAACGAGAAGTTCCATTTTCATTTTAACACGTTGAATACCATGGAGGTCACCGGTGACCGGCACTCAACTTGGCGATGGCGCCACGGGGATTGCACTTCTATCTTTGAACTTTGCAGTGTGTCGATTTCATATTCCATCGGGGTCCTCAGGACCGAAAGCACGGACTCCACTGACCAATCGATCGAGGATCAAAACCCGATAAATTCGAGGGTAGCTATTGGCTCAATTTTTCCACCCCAACGGAAACACATGACGATACTGTTATTAATCTTCGACTATTATTAAAATATAATTAACACGTTGAATGCCATGGGGGGCACCGGTGACCGGCACTCAACTTGGTGGTGGCGCCACTGGCGCGCCCAGATTGATAGAAATATATATAATTTAAACAAATGCGAATATTTAGAAATTTTTATTATTACCATCGTTAATTCAATGCTGATCCTCGTCGCAATTAACACGTGAAACGTGGTTATACATTGTAACTTATCTATTGCAGATAATATTTCAACGTTATATGTATCGCATAATAGAAAATTCATCGTGACGCCACGGGCAATCCCTGTAAAACTGGCGTGGCATTCAACGTGTTAAGAATCACGTTTTCCACGGTAGAGATGCAGCTGTAATAATACGTCGGTGCTAGCTGAATCCGATTACAAGCCCGTTTGCGGATTCCCGGCCTCTGATTTAACGCCGGGAACGTGTAAAAGCTTAAAAATTCCACCGAAAAGGAGGAAAGGGAAAAAAAGGAAAATATAAAAGTGAAATATTTGAATTGCCTCGTTCCCGCGAATATAACAATTCGCGATGTATACTAAGAGTACAAAAACTTAGCCATAAATCAAAAGTAAATTTACCTTCTCAGCCAGTCGGATTCGACCTCGTTCCAGTCGTGGAAAGTTTAATAATAAAGCTAACGTAGCGGCTAATGGTCATGTTACGCCGATGATACTTACTTTCGTCTCGTGTTAAACGAATTAAGACATCCGGGAACGGGGAAAAGGTATTGGAAAAGTCAACGACTCGGGAAATACGAATTCGTAGGTGAACCTGGTAATTTAGGTGTCTCGTGGATTATATTGTACATGACAATTTGAAAGTGTGGACAACGTGTGATTAAAGCGTGAATCGTATGTCATCGAATTATTTATAACTTTTATAGTAATATTAAGATAGATTGTTAGAAGCATGATATATAAATGTGAGAGAATTATTATTACTATAGTTAATTTTTATTTAAGTCTGTATTGCAACTTAATGTAAGTAAAGTTAAGATTAAAATTGCGAAAAGTTAGGTGCAATATAGTAATATTGAGATAGATTGTTACAAGCATAATATATAAATATGAGAGAATTATTATTGCTCTAGTTAATTTTTATTTAAGTCTATATTGCAACTTAATGTAAGTAAAGTTAAGATTAAAATTGCGAAAGGATAGGTGCGATATATCTCAATTATCTCAATTATGGAAAATAAATACAGTCATGTAAAAAGATATATTTTCGAATATTCGAAGGGTGTATATTAGAAATAACCCTTGTCAATAAATTGATAAAAATTAATTTTTCAAGGGACAATGAAAAGATTGTACTACTTTAAATTCGTTTCTGTATAATTGGTCAATTTTTCTTGTATTATAATTCGGGAAATGGATCTTTTTTCGTAATGTCTGTTTCCTCATATCACGAGTCTTAGTTTCGACTAGTAGAATACGCGATTATTGGCAATTTTAGCAATTTTGGCAATTTTTCACGAGTCGAAGAAAAGGACTGCAATACCTTAAATTTATTTCTGTATAATTGGTTAATTTTTCTTGTATTATAAGTCAGGAAATGGATCTTTTTTCGTAATGCTTGTTTCACTATATCACAAGTCTTAGTTTCAATTATTAGAATATAGGATTACTTGAAATTTTACGAGTTTTAGCAATTTTTCAAGGGGGCAAAGAAAGGACTCTTTTGCCTTAAATTTGTTTCCTTATAATCGGTCAATTCTCCTAGTATTACAATTTTTGAAGTAGCTCATTTTTCATAGTATTTGTTCTTCGATAACACGAATCTCCCCTAGAATACATTATTACTCGAAATTTTATGAATTTTTCAAGAGGCGAAGAAAGGAGGACTCTTCTGCCTTGAATTCTTTTCTATATAATCAATCAATTTTCCTCGTACTATAATTTTGGAAATATATCGTTTTTCATAATTTTTATTCCACTATAACACGAGTCTCCCCTAGAGTAAGTTATTACTTGAAATTTTATCAATTTTATTAATTTTGTCAATTTTTCAAAAAGCAAAGAAAGAGGACTTTTCTGCCTTGAATTCGTTTCTATATAATCGGCCAATTTTCTTCATATTATAATTTAGGAATTATATACTTTTTCATAATATTTATTCTACTATAACACGAATCTCCCCTAGAATACGTTATTACTTGAAATTTCATCAATTTTTCGAAGAAGCAAAGGAAGAACTCTTCTGGCTTAAATTCGGTCAATTTTCTTTGTATTATAATTTAAGAAGTAGTTCGTTTTTCGTAATATTTGTTCTTCGATAACACGAGTCCCCCCTAGAATACGTTATTCCTCGAAATTTTATCAATTTTTCGAAGGGTAAAGAAGGGATCCAACTACCTTAAATTCGTTTCTATATAATCGGCCAATTTTCTTCATATTATAATTTAGGAAGTATATAATTTTTCATAATATTTATTCTACTATAACACGAATCTCCCCTAGAATACGTTATTACTTGAAATTTCATCAATTTTATCAATTTTATCAATTTTTCGAAGAAGCAAAGGAAGAACTCTTCTGGCTTAAATTCGGTAAATTTTCTTTGTATTATAATTTAAAAAGTACTTCGTTTTTCGTAATATTTGTTCTTCGATAACACGAGTCTCCCCTAGAATACGTTATTACTCGAAATTTTATCAATTTTATCAATTTTTCGAAAAGTAAAGGTGGGATCCAACTACCTTAAATTCGTTTCCGTATAATCGGTTAATTTTCCTTGCATGATTATTCAAGAAACAAATTATTTTTCATAATATTTTTTCTAACCTAACACGAGTCTCTCTGTGGACTACCAGAATACGTTATTTCTCGAAAAAAACGAAGGGAGAAAAAAAAAATTGCCGCGGTTCGTTTTCGATACGAACCCCGGAATTTTCCTTCGGCACGAAGGGAAAGTTGGCCCGGTGTAAAATTTTCCCCGGGCGTATCCGGCGTATCCATCGAGATGGTAGCGAATATCGAGAGGTTCGGAATCGAGGGCTTGTAAATCGAGGTCCGTGCGGGATCTGCCGGAGTCGCGCGATCCGCGAAGTTGCAGCGGCCGAGAGAGAGACCCGTAGAATAGAATTCCTCGCAGGAATTCCATTTTACACGGCCATTGCCGCGAGCCAGACGATTCGATTCGGTTCCAGGCGATTCATTCTACCTTCAGCCCGAACAAATAATTTTCCACGCTCGCCGAAAACCTATCGCGAGATCAAATACCACATATTGTCTCTAACATATGTGACGTCGCAAAAACGCAATTTATCGTGGACCCGGTGAACGTGCGATTTTTTCTGCCCGAAATAATTTTCTTCTCCATTTGCTTTCGACGTATCACTGCGTCGGGTTTCGTCTGCTCCGGCTCTACCCTGTTTCGTTGCGTTTCGTTTGTACCGTTTCCGGACATCCGGTTAGGAAGGTGGACGTAATTAAAAGTTTCCGCTCGTGCAAGTATTTCCTGCAACGCTTGTTTTATTGCAGCCTTTGTAACTGTCCGAGGTACAAGTTTGTTCGTATTCGCAGTGGTCGGATTCGTTTAATTGTCATTGTGGTTCTTTCGCTTAATTTTTTCTAGCAGATTTGACATCTCGTTGGTATTCGGTATAGCTGATTTCGTCCCATACGAATCGATTGTGAGAAGTTTTACGTTGGACTTTCGATTGGTATTGAGTTATGAAAACGAGGTCAGGCAAATGTCGTAAGAAGCTTTCCTAGTTGGCAGAATGCTGTAACGATACTGGTTCAACGCACAATACCATTGTGCCATGGCAATTCCTGACCTCGAGTTGTATGATCCTCGAAAATTTCTATCCTGTACTGGATATTCGATATCTCGAATATTTACCCATGAATTGCTATGCCAAAAAGACAGTCTTGAAGTTTCTTGCGGAATATTAGGAGACAGAGAATGACACTGACAGAATTTTTAATTTTAGGTACATGCAAGCTTTCATTTAATGATGTGACTATGAAAAGTCCCGATTATGTAACCTAAAATTCAGCACATTCTCTGTACATCAAATCCCTGTCATATATATAGAATGTTAGTATAGATGGATCCAGCAAAGGGTATATTCGATTTTACATCCTGAATACTCAAATAAATACTGAAATACGATTAATCTCGTAATACCATTGTCGAAAATCGTTGATTTATCCTCAACAAATTTCCATCACACCTAAATTATCAGACTTATAAAGGATGACAGCTTGACATCATCTAGATCCAGCAAGGAGGTGTACAATTCTACACTGAATCCCAAATAAATTCACAAATTCGATAAAATTCGCAATACCATCAACCATGATCATTAATCCATCAGTGTAAAACATTTGAGTCAGGAAGAATGTTAGCATGACAGCATTTAGATCCAGCAAAGGGGGTACGATTCTACCCCCTGGAGTACCCAAATCCGCCCTGTCCCAAATACAATAAATTCACAAATTCGATAAAATTCGCAATACCACCATCCATAATCATTAATCCATCAGCATAAAATATTCGAATCACGAAGAATGTTAGCATGACAGCATTTAGATCCAGCAAAGTGATACGATTCAACCCCCCGGAGTACCCAAATTTTTCCTGTACTAAATAAATTCGCAGATTCAATGAAATTCGCAATACTACCAACCATAATCATTAATCCATCAGCATAAAATATTCGAATCACGAAGAATATTAGCATGACAGCATTTATATCCAGCAAAGGGGGTACGTTTCTACCCCCTGGAGTACCCAAATCCGCCCTGTCCCAAATACAATAAATTCACAAATTCGATAAAGTTCGCAATACCACCAACCATAATCACTAATCCATCAGCATAAAATATTCAAATCACGAGGAATATTAGCATGACAGCATTTAGATCCAGCAAAGTGGGTACGATTCAACCCCCCGGAGTACCCAAATTTTTCCTGTACTAAATAAATTCGCAGATTCAATGAAATTCGCAATACCACCAACCATAATCATTAATCCATCAGCATAAAATATTCGAATCACGAAGAATGTTAGCATGACAGCATTTAGATCCAGCAAAGGGGGTACGATTCTACCCCCCGGAGTACTCAAATCCTGCCTGTCCGAAATAAATTCGTAGATTCGATGAAATTCGCATCACCGCCAACCATAATCATTAATCCATCAGCGTGAAGCATTGGAATCACAAAGAATGGCAGGACACGAGCCGGATGCTAAAAATCAGACGCATGAAAGCCAGACGTGGCGCATAATTCGCTCGTTTCGAGTGCGTCCCCGTTACTGTCCTCCGCATCGTCCGAATAAATATCACGGCGCGGTCGCGTGCGCAAGCAAAAACAATTCTTTCGTTAATTTATTAGTCGTAGATCACTGTCACCGAACGGTGTTTCGGGCCTCTCCCTCCTGGCCGGGCTAGGACAATTTCGAGGATCAACGCGGTTTCTGGCCGTGACACCGGCGGGGAGCGGCACGCGACGTCCGCAGGAGATCGATCGTTAAGGGCAACGCGTTTCGGACGATTGACCGTGCAAACGAACCACTTCCTTTTCCGGATCGTGTCTACGACCTCTGGCACACGGAACGCTCAATGGCAGAACCGGAGGCTCCTCCAAGGCGTCGAAATCTATGGTCGAAGGGTCTGCAACTCGCGGTTTCCGTTCTTCTCAGCTGGGGGTGGCTTCTGAGATTATTTTCTTTCCAGGGTTTGTTCAAATCGAATTTTATCCGCTGCTTTATGGGAACAACGCGTTGGCAATGTACTTTATCTTTTTCCTGCTATCTGTTGGTACAATAATAATTTATTCAAACTTTTATCCGGTGTGCCAGCACCTTTTCTTTAAATTTAGACTAGTCTTCACTGTCGTGAAATGATCCTCCTGATATTTATTGGCGAAGATGGATTTTAATTCGAATTATTATCTTTACTCGCAATTTTATCTATCGTGCCAGCACCTTTCCTCTAGATTTAGACTTTTAAATTAGTTTTCACTTTAGCGAAATGATCCTCGAAGTAATTAGGTATTATCAGGATTTCATTACTTCGAAATAAGAATAACTATGACAATTTTAAAAAGATAATAAGGGTACTGACCTACCAATATCATAAAATAATTTAAAGAAAATAGCATTTGCTTCTTAATTATTAAACAGCCAATTAAATTTGCAGTAAACGCGGATAATGCGAATTATTTAGTGTCACCGATCCATGAAGAATAACGTCCTTATGTTTGATTCACGTATATACTTTTTTCTAGCAATTTTATTCTAAGTTTTGGTTCCAGGTTATGAGTAAATTTAATTCTTAATTTTGTGCGATTTAAATCATAATTTGGGATATAATTGTGGATCCAAAAATAAAAGGCAGGTATATTTTAGGAAGGTTCTGTCAATGACATAAACTGAAGTAGTTAGTATAATATTTTAAATACAGTGAATAGATTCGGGATTTTTGTATGGATAAAATTTATAATATATATAAATATATAAATTTTATATAATTAATTTTATTATTATTTCATTTTCCATGTAACATGGAAAAAGGAATTGTGAAAAGTAATGAACTACAGTGCAAGAAGAAATTCGTGTCTCAAATTCTTATTCTCACACTT
The DNA here is from genome assembly GCF_001483705.2 of Eufriesea mexicana. Taxonomy (NCBI): domain Eukaryota; kingdom Metazoa; phylum Arthropoda; class Insecta; order Hymenoptera; family Apidae; genus Eufriesea; species Eufriesea mexicana. The sequence goes on along the minus strand of NW_016909322.1, from coordinate 314,484 downwards.
AATTAATTAATTAATTTTATTTATGACATTAATAAATTTTATCGCAGAATGATGAGATAAATTTTTATCAACGCACGAATAGATTACATTTCGAATATTCTGATTTTAACATTTACGATATTATTCACAGATATAGACATTGATAATGCTACCTTTAAGGGTTCACGTTAATAATTCACAAACAGGTGGAAGCTATTCTTGGAATAATTAAAACATTTCAGAATACTGCTTTATACATGGACACTGCTCTATATTCGTGTGAAACGATATGCGACATGTATTTAAAAAATTCATTTCATGGAATATCTATTGCTAATAAAATTTCTGAACTTTTGTGTTAATTTCATCCTCCATTTTTCATTTCCCGAGAATCTAAAATCTAAATTGAGCATGACAGTCATTACAATTCACTGGAAAGATTTTGCCAGTGTCACACAGATGATCGTGTTGCATTTTCCTTCTTTTCCTCGTCATTTTCTTTCTTCTTTTTCTTCGTTGTATCATTACGAGGCGAATAATATTTATTTTACGATTACAATCGAAATAAAAATTTTACGAGCGGAATTATCGCGAGATCCATAGTCGGATAGAAGATTAAACCATCATCGGTGTAAAGTACTCGTGATACTAAAAACGAGATCGGGGTCATAAGTTAGAAAATAAGAAACTGAAGGATCGTGATAGAAAATATAGGTTCGTACAGAGGTATATTACACGTCGTATTTCATTCCTACGTCACATATATCGACATCCAATCTTGTTTGATAGCCAATGAAACTTTCGAGGAAGCTCTCCTAAGCGAACATTTCGAGCTTCTTATTTCGGTCTCGGTTTTATTGGGAAATTTCAAATTTGTTCATTTCGATGATACGAATTTTAAGGGTAATGGGGTACATTTTTATCTTGTATATTTTATTTTATATAGTCGTAATCTAGAATTAAGCAGCCACGATTATGTTGCTGAACCAAGACGAGTCTTTTTATATCGCGACCAAAGAAGACTGTTGCTTGAACGAGCAAGGATAATTTCAAAAAGCTCTCTCTTTGCTGAAACTTGCCCTTTCTAAACTCGCTAGACTATGTGCTTCTCGTCTTTAAGAAGTCTCATCGTCACCGACACACGCACACATAAGCGTTCGCAGACGGCACTTAGTCTCTTCAATGTACACCTAGACTTCTGAAATCTCTGCTATCAAACGTTACCTGCTACTCCCGAGAACTTTTCGCTACGTCTCTGTCATATTTAATTACCGGCATCCAATTAAAATTAATCACGAGTCACTCGGTTATCGAAGGATTCGTTTATATCACTTATAGCAGGAAATTTAAATCTTTTAGAGCCAATCGGGACATTTGATATTAAGCCAAAAATATGCGATGTGGTTCGAAAAAATTCGAGAAACTATTTTACCGAAATAAAACATCGAAATTCGCGAAATTTAAAAAAGGAACTTGTTATGGAATAAAAGAAAAAATTAATAAATCGATTGTCTATCGGAAAATATTTTGTATCCTAGTTCAAATACATAGTATTATACAATACGTATGAGTCACTCGTGTATCAAATCGATAAACTCCACGAGAGGCAGAACAGAAATTTATTTCGAAATAAAATAGATTTGTTATTTTAATATCAAAATTTAAAAAGATTTTTAGAATGGGTTTCATGGGGATCGAATTATTTTCCCTTGCACGATATTAAAATATGGTTTGAACAAATCTCACTCTCTATTATTTTATACAACCGAGCTGACATTTTTCTAAACCTCTTTGTATCCCTTCTCGATTCGATATTCTTCTACAAAGGCGAATCACACGTACATGCACCACCTCAACGAACGCGAACTCCACGTATCTGTATACCACCCCAGAAGCCGAAAACTGGGTCGCCAAAGTCTTCCATAGAACGCGTTAATAATCGTTAATAATTGTTAATAGTCGGGTCGAATTAACCGTGGAATCGAGGCACGAAGGTGCATCGCTCTCCTCGAAGACGCGACACCAGACTCGATTCTTCGGGCTTTTTTCAATTCCGTAGCTCCGTCTGTTGACCTTATTCCAACCGACACATTCGCGAAGGAGGAGGGTCTTTGGAAAAGCGAGTGGCGCGGCGTCCGTCTGCAAGGCGTCGCGATCCGCACAATGACACGAGTGCAGCCTCTTCTTCGCGCTCGCGAAACGTCGAGCATGCCCTCGTCGCGGCTCTTCACGTTGTGTAAGGTCGGCCGTGTGGAGCAGTCGACGGCTGCAAGAATGGCGCGTCGTGGAAAGTCGAGGAACGATGGAAAGACGATGGCTGGGCTGTGGGACGGGCGTCAAACGAACGAATGTAAGAACGCGAGGTGCAGCCGAGGAGACCTCTTCAGTCTCGACACCGAACGGCTCGTAATTATGGCGTCAGTCATCGAAACGGAATTTCCTGTTCCCTCGTCGCGAGCTCTGAATCTCCTGGACGATACTAGTATTTCAGTTTTTATTTTTCAATTGGTATGGGTGAAAAAGTGACACGAAGTTGAAAACTGAGAGCGTTGAATGACATTTGATCCATGACATGAGTCCATGTTGTGTCCATGACATGATTCTGACACCTAGTTCATGTTTATTGCGTTATTTGTCAACTCTGGAGTCTAAACTATTTTAATCATTTCACGAGTAAGCGTTTTGGGATGATTTGCCACTTAACTCACTAGCGCCACCACGGTCCACATCTCCGAGGAATATAATTTAAAGACGAACGGCTTGTAATTATGATGGGCATAATCGAAGTGGAATTTTTTCTTCCCTCATCGTGAGATCTGAATTTCTTGGACGATGCCATTATTTGATTTCTTTATTTTTCATTTATTATACGTGAAAACACTGCCACGAAGCGAAAGACTGTGAGTTAATAATTAGTTAAAGTAATTATATGTACAATAAGTGAGGTTTGTATAAGTGCAAGGACATCTAGCTGTAGTCCAAGTATCAACCCAAGATTCCAAACAGTTTTAATCCTTTCACTAGTTTTGAGACGATTCGCCACTTAACTCACTAGCGCCACCACGGTCCTCATCTCCGAGGAATATAATTTAAAGACGATCGGCTCGTAATTATGGTGGGCATATTCGAAGTGAAATTTTTCCTTTCCTAGATATGCGATCAGAATTTCCTGGACTATACCAGTATTTGATTTCTTTATTTTTCATTTAGTATGCGTGTTAACAGTGCCACGATGCGAAAGACTATGAGTTAATAATTAATTAAACTAATCATATGTACAATAAGTGAGGTTTGCATAAATGCACTGACATCTAGCTGTAGTCCAAGTATCGACCCAAGATTCCAAACAGCTTTAATCATTATACGAGTTCTGAGACGATTCGCCACTTAACTCACTAGCGCCACCACGGTCTATATCTCCGCGGAATGCAATATATTGCATATATCGTTGAATTTTCGTAGTTTTTGAATTTTCTTCTTTGTAACGTGTGATGTTTGCACAAATTTGTTGACCTTTTGTAAATCTTTTATAGGTCTAGTATGATTGCGTGACGATAAAATGACTAATTTCGTTTCTTTTTCTTTTACAGAGGGACGCGCTTAATCTGGAGCCGAGCAACGTGGCAAATTGTGTGTCCAAAGGGAAATCAGAGGTGAGTTACTTCTTTATTTCATTATCGCGTTTACTGGGTCGGCTCGCGCCGCTTTTTGGCGGAATTTTAATAACGGGCTAATCTAATTAAAGCGTCGCTCGAAGTAGAAACACGGAGGTGGTGTAATTACGGAAATGTAAAACGAAACGAGGCGAAGGTCAGAGGGAAAGGCCGAAAGGGAGGGTCGATGGATGGAATAAAATTTCAAACGAGACCAATTGCCATTTTCGACTCTTATTAAAAAGAAACGAATGAAAATTTTTGTCGAAAATTACACAGGGTATTATAGCTATTTAATATTATACCTATCACGATATATAGGACAATTTTTAACTTCAACTCTTAGAAAATTATTTCCTTCATCGCGGTGAATTTAGTGTTATTGTTTCCTGTTTTGAATTTCTTAATTTCTCTCTTTTTACATTGTACGTAGACTACAATCACTGTGATATGATTTCGGTAGAATCGACGATCTTTGTTGTAAATATGACAAATTTATATTTGCAAAGATATATTTCGGGGATTGTCCATAAACGATATAGAATCTTTTTATTTTCCAATTAAATTTTCTTAAAATAGTTTTAACGAAATTAACTGTTAACATTGCAAATTTCTTTGAGAGCACTAAGTTATCCAGAGATTCGATGAATATTTATCTTAATAATCAATGACCTAACCCTTTGCACTCGACGATTTTTCCACTACAAAAGAGTAGAAATCCAAAGATTTTCTGTCATAAAATCGAGGATATTTTTTTAAAAATTAAATGAAAAATGGTATAATAATTAAAAAGTAAAATCATTTAATTTCAATATCTCGTTCACCATTACCTTATCTTAAATCTAACATATTAGTTAATATCGATTTTCAAAATTTAATTTAATGATGACCGAAGGTGCCCCCTTCCTGAGTGCAAAGGGTTAGTGTGTATCGATGCCACATAATCCCCAATTCACGAGAAGCGAATCAAGCACAAATAATAAGAAAAATAATAGAAAATGGGGTAATCTCGTTGTTGCCCGTTTTACATGCGAAATAAATGGATCTTGACCAAGAGAGGAAGACAAAGAGCAGGTGGAATAGAGAAATCAGAGAAATGCCGTTTAATGGACCGCGTGGTCCAGTTCTATGGCCGCGGAATGCATCTAAACGAAATTTGGTATTGAACAGATTCGTTGAAACCTGTCAACGAGCGCGCAACTTTCACTGGAACGGAATAACGGAAACAACACGGGGCCAAAATGTTTCCCGTTCGAGGCATTCGTTTTATGGAGTATCGATCGGGTCGCGTTCGCGTTGCCTTAATTGAGAACGGATTCGTTCGTTTCCAATCGATGACGTTTCCAATTTGGCGGTGATAATGTTTCCATATAGCGATAATTTTCAGCGAGATGGAGCATCGCGACCTCACTCGCGCTAATTGCCGATTTTTCAACGGTATTTACGTTGGTTGCGCGAACATCGGTCCTATTTAGTTCGTTCAGTTGGATGGTCTATGGTGGGAACGGGCAACTAGTCAATCGCGAAGCGATTTTTGCTCCATCATGGCCGAAAGTAGACGATTTCAACGAACGATCGTGGATCCCTTAGTACTAGGTTCATTATGGCACCTGTCAATTTGACGGATGTGTTGCTTCAGTTATATAATATCAATAGATTTAATTAATTTATATAAAATCTCTTAATATTCTAATTGTTTTTAGATTAAATTAATCGTTCTTCTTTTTATTTAAGAAAATATATGGTCTCCTTTAGTCGTCAATTTCACAGGTGTCTGTAAAAATAGGTATGCAAGAAATGTTCGTAAATCTAGGGTTAGTATTATAGTCGACGTTGACAATTTGCTTGTTATGCTAGCTATCATGCTACATTTTTGAGAAAAATAGTCGATTATTTATATATAAGAAAATTGGAAATTAATATATAGGGTGTTTCATTTAAAGTTTCTCATTCAATTATTTCCTAAACTATAGTTATTTCCAAAATGTGTGTTAAACGAAACGCACCCTGTTTTAAGAAGGACATCTTATTACTGTCATATATTTTTATTAGGTACACATGCTTTCAAGGTTTCAAGATAATCTTCCTTTTCTTTTTTCTCCTTTTTTAATGGAACTGTGTTTTTAACTTCTTTTTGTGAATTCATTAACCTGTTTACCCTGAAATGCACAGTTCCATTACGGAAACCTTGGAGGTTACCTTGAAATTTCACATGTCCCCCTCGAAACAAAGCAAATTTCATATAAGAACGAAAAATTTTCTGAAACGAACTATAATTTAGGAAATAATATATTGCGAAATTTCCAATAGGACGCTCTGTATTTGGAGACTTTTTAGATACTTTTCCACGTCTCTTTCACTATTCTTCCTAATTAATTTCTAACGCGGGGGGTTAATGAATTACTCTAGACCAAAGATCATCGATCACTGTTTATATTCCCTCCAAACAAATCCTTCAAAATCAGCAAAGAAATCTCAAATTTGCGACAACTTTGTTTATTTATCGCTCGTGTGACCGCGATATATCAAGACAGTCGATTGGAAATAAAAATACGAGATATCCGATGTTTCCTTCCTCGGACCGCTTCATCTCGCGGATCCAACGGCGCCATTTTAAGGCGCGCAATTCGCCGCCGCTTATCGTGGCTTCATTCGGTATTCATCGCGGACGCATCGGCAAGGTGTAAGGTCCACGCAAATACTCTCTACGTGACGACAAAACCAATTTATTTTCTGCGCGCCAATTCGCAGCGAAATACGCGGGGCGACGTGATCGACCGCGACGTCGGCACCCGGAGAACCCTTTTGCCACCATCTCGTTCTATATAATTTTCCGAAAAATCCCTGTCCACGCATCGAACTATCGTCCCCCACCCTGGGCCACGTTTCTTCGCACGTATCCTGTCGGAAAATTCAATTTTCTTCCCCTTCTTTTGCAGCACTTCGACTGCCGGAATCACATAAGGGTGATCCAGCCAATGGGGGACGGCAATCGGCTCTACATGTGCGGCACGAACGCTCACTCGCCCAAGGATTGGGTGATTTATGTAAGTATCCACGTGTTTGTTCCTCATTTCCCCCGTTTGTTGCATTGTTCCCGTGTCGACAGATTTTTTCGTCCACCGAACACCTCGAATCTTTTACTAAAGGTGGCTACGAAGCTTATTTCTGAATTTTCGAAAATCATACTAATTTTCGAGATTCGTTGCAGTCTAAATTCAAGGTCCCAATCTTGATTTATCTACATCGGGAATAGCCCGATCTTCATCTTAACACGTCAAGCGCCATGTTAGTCATCAATGACTAACAGTATACTCTTCACGCAGTTAGCGTTCAAGTATATTCTGTTAATGAATTTTAAATAATTTCGAGATCACGTCACAAATACAGGCCCTGCCCCAAAAGAATATATATACACACTTTAATACCTATTCTTTCTAATTTATTTTTTCTTTTCTAGGTACAACCCATTCTAAATAATCACGCAAAGTGTGTATACATATTTTTGAGACACCCTGTATATCTTGGTAAAAATTTTTACCAAGAAAGTATCGGTAGTTGGCGATTAACGTATTAAATATTTTCAATTGCCAAAAAGTGTAATTATTCTTATTAATCTTGAAATTTCGGAAACTTTCTTGGATTTCGATGTGTCGAGCAAGCCCACCTCTAGTATACGAATAATTTTTGAACGAAGTATATCACATCTATTCATATTAAAATCGTGATTTTTGAAATAGCGGAATTAAATAGGTAGCCAAGTGTATACCATCTAAAACATGGTAAATATCGATCGTTGTTAGGGATTAAGATTGGACCGGGATAAATAGGGAGAATTTAGTCCCTGCAATCTCTACGCCGATGTTGCTGCTTCGTTACCGTGTAATGTAGGTATCAATTCCTCGCGTAGAATCTGTCACTAACACAGCGCCATCGGCGCTGCAGTTACGCAGCGAGGTAAATGAATCGAGCGTTCAAGTACCCGTGTAATGAAGTCAAAGAATATATTGGTCTCGCTTTGTCGAAGATTACGACTCCCGTGCGTGTAATAGAGTTTTGCACGGTAACGTGCAGCCTCTGCGTAGGTTCGGGTTACCCTAACCTCAAATTTCCCACCACTCGTCCACGCACTTTGCCTCGGATCTAATTTCTTTTTTCTCAATCGCGCGAATTTTTCGCGAATATTGCATCATTAATATCATACGTTTATTCAATCTTCGTGGTAAGTTTTGTTTCTGCGATGTTAATCCTTCGCGGCACACTAGCGCCACCGTGCCGATATCTAGATCCTCGGTTGCTTTCGAGAAAATTATCGTGTGAATCGAATTTGCATTTCCGATTTTAAATCTTTTGCAAAATACCACGAAAATTGAATGTCTCGTTTTACCATAGCAACCTTTATTTTTATAGAAATTCGAAATCAACGTTTATTATTTAATATCCAAGATACAATTAGAGTCAAAGTTAACCTTTTGCGGACGGAACTATTTTTCACAATGGATAGAATCTCTTACCTTCTTCATAAAAATTACGTTGTGAAATTAATTAGTTAAAAATAAAATTCTTTTTCGTTTCACCATAAGAAAATATATTTTTGAATATACATATATCGCACTCCGTCTACAAAATTTGAATTTCATTAAAATTTAAATTCAAGAATTAAGTTTCATTGAAAGTTTATCGATTGCGATTTGTTAATTACTAGGTAGTAGGCAGGAATTTTTCATGCCTGAGAAATGATAGCAGCTGATGTGATTCTCTGTTGCCAAGATTCTTGGAGTTACTATACTCGTCCGCAAAAGGTTAACGCGAAGTCCCTTCGCCGATTGCTACGGCCCTGCTTATACTTTAAATTCCATTCGACACGGGGACAAAAGTAACGGACCCTTACCGTTTACGTCTGTTTATCCAACCTGAATGTCTGCCGCAGAGCAATCTGACCCACTTGCCCCGGCACGAGTTCGTCCCCGGCGTGGGAATGGGCATAGCGAAGTGTCCTTACGATCCTGCGGACAATTCGACGGCGGTGTGGGTGGAAAAGGGCAATCCTGGGGACCTGCCAGCTCTTTATTCCGGAACCAACGCCGAATTCACGAAAGCCGATACCGTAATCTTCCGCACGGATCTGTACAATTTAACCACCGGTCGCAAGGCGTTCAGCTTCAAGAGGACGCTGAAGTACGACTCGAAATGGCTGGACAGTAAGTGCCCTTCTGCACGGCAATTTCTTCTTCTTCTTAGCCTGAACGAGGCAATATCCGCGAAATTAGTGCTCCGCCTACCGGAACTTTTATACCAACGGCGCAGCCTAACGAGGTGAAATCGGCGTAATAACAATTTAAATTCGAAACCGTGTTATCCGACAGTGATTTAGGGGGTATCGGTTCCTCAATATGTTTAGTTGTCTCGATTACTTTTATTAATCAGAATTATCTTACGTGCTCGCTAGATTAACCCTCTGCACTGCAATGGCGAGACTATTTTAAGCTAACCTCGTCGTGCGACTGCAATTATTACAAAGTTCTAAGAATTTTTAAAATTTTTGTCCAATTTTATCGCAATTTAATTAAGTGCACTTCGTTGTAGAATTTTTGGGAACTAAATTATAGTGCAAAGAATATTAAATAGTGAATGCAAGGTTAAGAATTCCATTTTTATGCTCTATCGGGGTCCTCATAACTAAAAGCACGGATCAGGAATCGATACTAGTTCGGCTGCCATCTAGCGGCGACTTTAGGCACTAGAGCCCGGTAAATTCAAAGATAGATCAATTTTTTAATTTCCAATATTAAATCATTATGATTTTTTAACAAATTTTTGCTGTTATGAGACTCTATAAAATATCCCATCTATTTTGTAATTAATTCAAGGTTAAGAATTCCATTTTTATGCTCTATCGGGGTCCTCATAACTAAAAGCACGGATCAGGAATCGATACTAGTTCGGCTGCCATCTAGCGGCGACTTTAGGCACTAGAGCCCGGTAAATTCAAAGATAGATCAATTTTTTAATTTCCAATATTAAATCATTATAATTTTTTGACAAATTTTTGCTGTTATGAGACTCTATGAAAAATCCCATCTATTTTGTAATTAATATTCTTCACAAATTATAATAAAAATCGAATTGAAATTATAATCCCTGAAAAAGAATCGAAGTTATTGTAATTGTTCTCAGTTTGTGATTCCACTTAGAAATTTTATCACACAAAATTAGCATAATTTTTTAATTAGCAAGAAGGTTATTTGATCGATTAGGTCAGATTCGATTACAATTCGTTCTTTAATTTATTTTATATATAATTATGATAATAATTCATTCGAGATGTTATTCTTTCGCGTATTTTCGTCTCGTTTCTAGCCTGATCGATAAAGCTGAAAAATTCGATTCGTTCTCTTGCATTATGCAATATCGAGCACGAATACAGAGCCGAAGCTCTGCCAGCTCTGAAGCTTAACTTGTTCCAATCGATCCTTGGTTAATCGTTGACTGACAGTTAATTATTCCGTGGATAAACACCAAGTCACTCGTATTATTAATGCTCGAAATTTTAAGTAAGTCATAAATTCCATAATTTTCATTCCGTATTTAGCTCGATCCTTCTATTCCTATCTCTAATTACCTTCATCCATTATACACCGATTTAAACCAATTTATATCCTATTTTAAAATTCGAACTTTACTTCTCGGTATCCTATTGTTGAAATCTCAACGTTGTTAATATCCATATTATCAACAAACTTCTCAAAGATTTCCAAGATTTACGAAACTCCACTGTGGCCATCACGTCACGAACTGCGATTATAAAACGAGTCTTAATTCCGACCAGTAGGACAGAGTACTGCTGTAAAATCGGGAACATCGATTCCTCGGGCTGAATATTCATCTAACCCCGTGTGTTGGCCAGACGCGAAAGAAGTCAGCGTTCACCACTCGAAGGCGCTTGTTACAGTTGGCACGATCGACAAAGAAACTTTCATTAGAATCTGAATGCGGATTTCCCGTCGGAAATGCGTGGAGCAGCGAAGGAAAAAGAGTGAGAAAGAAAAGGGGGATCCTTTGAAGCGAGAGCCAAGCAAGAAACGCGTACCCCGCTTAAATAGTTGCGTATAAAGCCGATACCGCGGCGTCTGTTCGCCGGAAACGGTGGAAGAGGGCCAGAATTTCCGTCTTTTCAGCGCGTCGACGCTTTTCCATCGGGAAACCGTGGCAAAGAACGTTGTCGTGGCCCGGGAGACATAGAGAACGATTCCGAGGGGCTAGACGACCTCGTACACCGCCAGGCTTTAGACCCGCGAGGGTGTCGGACCTAAGAATCGAGCGAGTAATAAACCAACACCCGACTACCGGTTTTTCTTCGGCTAAATGCTCGTCCATGCCGGCTTTCTGCGGAAGAAGAGAGCGTTTTCTCGCATCGGTGCCGTGGAAACATCCCCTTTTACTCCGGCCCTGTGTACTCCGATCTTTAATCAGTTTTAGCTAGGTCGTTGAGTACACGGGGCAGGGCGAAGTCGGATTATTGCGATTCGTTGGATTTTTCGTTACCCGAAACGATACACCAGCTGGAATTCCATGGGGGGTGGGGGGAAATTGGAAAATGTAGATTAGAACGTGTTCAGGGTACTGAATCGTGGAATTCGGTAATCAGATTCAAACGCGTCCGAGCAGCTTTGATTTGTTTCAGGCACGTTTGTTTTGGTTCGTTTCACTGTGATCACGTTCTGTAACGTCGGAGCTTCGATAATTGCGGAATTGCGTAATGACGGGCTGATATTAACGAAGGAAGCTGATCATTTCGCGGGGTACAAAGGGGTACGAGACTGTCAAGATGCTTGTCATTTAGGCTACCCTCTGTCACGTTAGTCTCAACGTAATTCGTGTCTTATAATTCCTGTCACGCATCCATAATTTAATATCGTATTATCTAATTTTGCAGGTTGAAATTATCTTAGATGTGAGGAAATTAGGAGTTGCTTTGAGTGAATAAATTAATATCTCTAGTTACCTCTAGTGGAAAATAAATTCTCTATGAAATCTTCAGACGAGAATCTGATCTGAGAATTCTTCAGTTTCTGCAGCTTCTTAGGTACACTATTGCTTCCTTTGCAGATATGGGGTAAAGAAATTTCCTGTATTTCTGTCTCTTTGTATTCTTCCTGTCAGCTATTCTTTAGTCCCCATATAAAGAATCTCGAAACCTATGTCAATGAGACAACATCACGTTGTATTCCTAGATTCCTCTAACTTCTCTCGTAATCAATTTATACATAGATGCGAATATTTTTCCAAATTTTCCGCATTGATATAAATTATTAGTACAAGCATTTGTTATAAGCTACCCCAAGAGTCTGTCAATACCACATCACCCCATTTCTCATCCTCTCTTATCTTCGGTCCTCATCAAAGGCAATAAATCTACATTAAAAATATTTTTCAAATCATTATTCACCCCTAATACCAATTGCATAGTTTGGAAATTGTCACAGTATAATTATTAATTTATCATGGAGATGCAGGATATAAAATAAGATATAATCCTCGTGAATTGGAAAATTTTTCATGTTTCCTAGCTTATTGTTAGTTCACTCATGATCAATAATATATGCATATATAGAGGCTACTAATATTTTTTCAAATTTTCTATATTCATATAAATTAATAATAGAAGCAATTATTATAAGCTACCCCAAGAATCTGTCAATACTATATCACCTCATTTCTCATCCTCCATAATCTTTACTCCTCATCAAAAACACAAATCTACATTAAAAATATTTTTCGAATCATCATCCACCCCTAATACCGATTGCATAGTTTCAAAATTGTCACAGTATAATTATTAATTTATCATGGAGATGCAGGATATAAAATAAGGTATAATCCTCGAGAATTGGAAAATTTCTCATGTTTCCTAGCTTATTGTTAGTTCACTCATGATCAATAATATATACATATATAGAGGCTACTAATATTTTTTCAAATTTTCTATGTTCATATAAATTAATAATACAAGCAATTATTATAAGCTACCCCAAGAGTCTGTCAATATCACATCATCCTATTTTTCATCCTCCGTTATCTTCTCTCCTCATCAAAGACATAAATCTAAATTAAAAATATTTTTCGAATCCACCCCAATACCAATTGCATATTTTCAAAATTGTTATAGAATAATTATTAATTTACCACGAAGATATAATCCTGGTGAACTGGGAAGTTTTAAAAACTCGCCATTTCCTCACATCCCGAAAGCGAAAGCAATGTCGAAAACAGCGTCATCCCTCGCATCAGGAGATGCTGTAAGAATAATTCAGTCACGTAGTCGGTCGCGAAACAATTTCATTTGCGCCGCGTGCCGCGAACGTTTCTTACCGGTAACCTCTTGCCAGGCGGATGGCGGTGGAATCATAAATCCCCTGCGAAGTTATCAATTAATTTCAACTTCGTCCCGTGTATCTTGTCTACGGTAATTCTCTCGCGGCGAGAGAACTAATAGCGCCTCGGACCGGGTAGTTGCCTTATATTTCTCATTAGGGTGTCGTCCCGGGTCCTCCGGAGCGGCGTCCGACCTGGCAAGTTAGGTCTCGCGGGGTCGCGCGAAAGGAGCGGAACAGGGCGAAGGAGAACGGCGAAGACCTCGCTTTGTATCTTTCCCGTATCCTCCACCCCTTCGTTACGTACCCTGCCGCGGGACGCATGATTAGCCGTTTGTTTCTTCGTTTAATTTGAAGGCGGCACCCTTTCGGCCGCCCTCCTCACCCCTGCGCTCTTTCGCCCCCGTTCTCGAGGACGGGACGCTGCCATCAAGAGTCACTCCCCGGCATCGAGTTTGTCTATTAACAGAGGCGTTGATTAAATGCAGGAGAGAGGCCCGAGAGACGGATAGGCCCACGTGCAGTTCGTGCCCACCCTCTGCCTTTCGATCCTCGTGCGTCTCCGCTGCGTACGCGGCAAAGTATGCGGAATGAAGATCGATGAGATTTGCGGCCGAGAGAAGGGGTGATAAAGGATCCGGGGGGTGGAACGGGGGCGGTTGAACGCAGCGGGTGGTCCAGGGGAAGAAGCAGCGTAGGGTTCAGGGATTAAAGGAATCCTTCATCGGATCTGTTCTTCCTTTGCGTTTCAGTTGATGGCAGAGTCTTTATCGAGAGTTACGTGGTATCGTATGGCTTTTTAGAGGAGATTGTGATTAGTTATGGGCTAAAGAATAGCAGGTAGAACGAGGTTTTTTAATGGTAAAGACGAAGGGGATAGGAAAGAATGGGATACGTCTCGTCCTGGACCTGCCAGTGGACTCCTCAGCGAGGTAGGCCCATACCTCAGACTTAGCAGGCCCATACCTCAGACGTGGGATATCAGTGACAGGTCGGGGAAGCAGAGTTCTGAGTACTTAACCTAACCTAACTTAACCTTGAATCTTCTAGAATCCCACTAGTAGCGTAAAGGTAGTGTAAAGTAATTCTCATTGGAGTTCATGGGTATTGAAGTTCTTTGTAGTGGTCTATGAAATTCGCAGATCTTAATAATCGGTAGTAAATGAACCCGTGCATGACTGTGACCATTTGCTAAGTATAGGTGTCATAATCGTAACCAATCCACTTTCAGAAACCTCATTTTTGCATTAGGACAGTCGTATGCTGACATCTGACTATTTAGGTATCTAACAGTATTCGACTTGCGTGTGTTATTACCACGTTGGCCAATAATCAAATTGTGCATGCAAATTATGCATCCATAAGTCCAAGTGATAATCAGATCACCAGAATTAACAGTAGACAGAATAACGACAGTTGCTAACTAGCTTCTCTGAATGAAGTTTAGGCGAGACTCTTCTGATCAGTCGAATAGTATCCGCAGTCCTTCCATTAGGCCTCTTTGCAGCTGTGCATGCCTGGGAAGGAATGCAGGTCTGGGTTGATCAGAGTGGAAGAAGATGCGCCATTTAACACGCATTTTTGCACCTAGTCGAATCATTGGTCAGGGAAATTACGTGTACCAGTTGGATCGTGTGACGAAGGCTGTAGACGAGATGGATAGATGGCGCAACCGAGTTCCCGTGCACCGTGCTCAGTATATACGTAGCTAGATGGGGTTTAACAAGCTTTGAATAACCGATTGACTGGCCCACTTTCACGGATCCTTGCTCCGTGTCAAGCGATGATAGGGTGCTTCCACGATCATTTGTTTCTTTCCACCCTGTGCCACGAAGAATTCCTTGTTTCTCGCTCATTCGTATTCTGCGACATGGAGCATTCGGGAGAAGATTTGCAGTTTGCTGATTTATTAATTTTTAGCACGCAAGGATTGTTTAAGTTAATGGAAATGGCCGCTGTGTAACGGGTAATTGCATATTGCATGTTCTAGTTTCCTCCTGTGATCACGCTTCTGTTTGTCGTTCAATTTTGAGGCTAGTGGTCACGTTGAATCGTCGGGGAATAAATTTATACATTTTCACTTGTGTAAGTATTTGGACACTCTGGTCTCAAATATTTAACAATTATCTTATCTCTCAACCCGCCACGGCTTGAACAAATATACTTGGACTTTCGATTCGAAATTCCGCATTCAGTGGTATCTCTTTGGTCACCTGAGTGAATGATTTGTATTTTAATATACGTATAATTAATTTTTCGATTTTATTAATCTTGTTCTTCTTTAATTCAATGCAATTATCTTCGAAGTCTGAATTCTGAATCCACCCAGTTCATTTAATTCGAAAAATCAAATATTTGATCTTTTATTTCGTATTTTATTTATTTCTCTCTTCCTCCTGGTCTTGATTAAAATGTTAGTTAAATGGTCCTCATTAGTAAATATTCCTAAATTTAACTATACTACTCTACATTTACATTAATATTCTTATTTCTGCAAGCCTGGGTAATCTGACAAATGAGAGAGATATTTAAGAAGATAACATTTATGGAAACATAACCTCCACGTAGTCTAAACGATCATCCCTTACTCTCGCTGGTACCTATTTTTAACACAGTTTCCGAATTCGTATCTCGAAGGGAACGCGATTAACAGGGAAAACCGAGTCACACGTCGCGTTTAATTAGCCTCAGCAAAACACAAATTCTCCCAAGCCGTTTGTCGTCTGCCAAACCTGTCAAGCTCCCGTAAAGTTTTCTCAAAGCTCCACGTCTCGAGTGTAAAGAAATTCGATGCAGAACTACAGGAAAAG
The DNA here is from genome assembly GCF_001483705.2 of Eufriesea mexicana. Taxonomy (NCBI): domain Eukaryota; kingdom Metazoa; phylum Arthropoda; class Insecta; order Hymenoptera; family Apidae; genus Eufriesea; species Eufriesea mexicana. The sequence goes on along the minus strand of NW_016909322.1, from coordinate 298,668 downwards.
GTTATGTTCATTGCAATTTTCTCTTTCATTAATTAGTATTATTTTACAACCGAAAATAGAGTAATAAAAATAATCGGAAACTCCCATTTTATGTTCCATCGGGGTTCTCGGGGTCTAAATCACGGACTCCAGGGAACAATCGATCAAGAACCAGAGCGCGGTAAATTCAAAGGTAGCAGTTGGATGAAATTTTCCATTTCAACAGATCAACGCGCCGAATTTCAAGATTCCTCTCCCTCTCTTTCACCCAGAAGGCAAACAGTAATTCGGCATATTTATTAACGAGATGTCGCCACTAATGCGTGGCATGGGCGCCGGAAACGGAAAATAGAATTTCATATTCGCACGAGCGCGACGTCTCTTCGCGCCACTTGTAAACTTTATGAAACTGGCCCCAAGGGTGATTTCATTATTCCTCTCGCGCCGCGAAATCGAGAGTGCCGCGAGAGAGCGTTTCCCGCCTCTCCTCTCCTACAATACCGTTTCTCTCCACGAGAGGAGTCCAATCGAAACTCGTCGGTCGCCGCGTGTTTCTCTCGAATCGAGACATTTCCGTTTCCCTCCCTCTCTCTCTCTCTCTCTATCTCTCTCTTCTTTCATCCACCCTTGTCCGCCGCCACCCTCTCGTCGGCTTCCGCGCCTCGATATATCAAACTTCCAGCGGCGAAGCGTCAGACAATCGATTTAATCGGTGAACTGTGAAAGAGATTGCGGCCTCTCCACCCTCTGCGCCATCGCATAATGTAAAATCGACGGAGAGAGACAGAGCGAGGGAGAGTTGTTCAGGGTGCACGGCGCGATTTAAGCGCTGGTAAAAAAGGAGGGAAAAAAGGGAGGAAAAAAGGAATTCGATTTCCGTCTGCAGTAGTGGCGCTGCTGTCGCTGGTACCGATGTTTTTTCACGCCGGAATGGTAAACTACTCGCCGGTTCGTGAACTGGCAATTACGAAGGCGTGACTCGAATGCGCCGCTAATTGATCGAGGAATAAAATTCCTCGAGCACGCGTAGGTGCTTATTTTTCGCCGAATTTACGAGCCTAGTTCCGCGTGGGACGCCCATTTCGATCGGCGCGCGTTGATTACGGGGAGAGGCAGGAGAGAAGTGTTGGCCGAGGAAGAAAGGTTCGAGGAAATGGATGGTTGTTCCTTTGCGGCGTGCGTTACGCGAAGTGTAGATGGGTAAGCAGGAGGTGGAGTGCGAGTAGTGACCGCTAGGGGCGCTCGTGTCGGCTAGGGAGATTGCGATTGCGGATAGAATGATGGGCGGATGATGTTGAGGTTGAAGTGGTATTATAGTAATTGGCAGACGCTATACTGGATGTGTTCTTGGAATATTCTCTGGGTTGTTAATTTCTAGTTGAGTTAGGTTAGGTTAGGGAGGTGATTTTCAGTCGTCGTTTGACTTAATAAGTAACAAGTGCAACTTGAGTAACGAATATGGAATAAATATCGAAATTAAATGATTTTCTTTCTGTATTTCAGTATATCTAGTATTTTCTAGCTTGGAAAAATATTGAATTGCTACGTCTTTACAGCGAAAGAGTCTTTGAGAGCAAGAGGTTAGGTTAGGTTAAGCTCCTGTTTGCTCGAAGAATCTTTTATTGCATTTTACATGGTAATATTTGATATAATAATAATAATAATAATAATATGCAACAAGAACTTCTATTCTTCGTTATATTTTAAATTTCTTGATGGCATGAAATAAACGGGGGGTTCAAGGTTTCTGTGTCTTCGAACTCCTCAGTAAGGTTCCCATACCGCTCTATGACACCAATCATGACACCATCATTCCGCCTAACTTTGAGGAACCATCCAACTTATCAATTTTCCTCGAAGCAAAATTAATCCCGATGCAAAGTGACGCCATTAAAATAAAAAATTCCTATTTATGTGACAAGCATCCGTTTTTGAAGTATATCTGCAGTTCTATAATTATTCTCATCAATATTCTCAGAATATTACATTAACCTGTAATTAAATTAATTACAGAATTAATCCGATATCAGCTTCCCTTATTCGAAGAATAAATTTATTTCGAATCGTCTACGATATTCTGTGAGACCAGTGGCAAGGAAATCAGGACCGAACATAAATATAATATATTGCGGATGTGAGGCGTGGCTTCAACGATAACCTAGGCTCCAATGTAAACATCGTCAGGTTCGGACAGGCTCGTGGTTCATTTACGTCGATGATTTCCTGTCTCAGTTTCGTGTTATTCTCGACCGCGTTCGGACGGAATGGCACAGCGCGTGACCGACCTAGTTGATTATGGCACGCGCCATCGGAACTCGAGTCGTGTTAAAATCGCGATATCTAGCTAGATACGAGACTATCGTGTTGCTTATTATAGAATTAGTATATCGATTCTGCGAGAATTATTACGGATAATCGGGGTTAAGTTTGTGAAAGAAGAATCACGTGCCTGGGTCCATTTTGTTCGTGCCTACCAGTCTCCTGATGACTCCGAGGTTAGTACTGTGAACTTGTTAATAAAAATTAGGGTAGAAAGGGATTAATAAGGATTTTCATAGATATCTTATTATAACCAATTTATTCGAAGAATATTTATTAACAAAATACAAAATCCTCTAGTTTAATTTTTACAAATGAATTGTAAAATGGTTATCATCATAGTTATCGGATACTACCCTATTCATGGCACGTTCGATAACTTGATTAGTCAAATATATGTTGGGATATATTTTGATTGGCGAAATACAAGGAATAAGAATGTTTAATTCGAGTATGTTTTATTTATGAGCTACAGAGACTTGAGAGTAAAATACCAACTAAAAAGGTTAGACTAATTACGCAATTCACATTCACACGTCAATTTTTCGAACTGTCACCATCTCGACTCTCTTTCAAACCTCGTGTACAACTTTTCCAATTTTTCCAATTTAACATACGTTCATTGCGCCAGAAACTAGATACAATAATATAGATGTAAAAGAACTAAAACGTACAAGAGGGTTACAAATGAAACTTAGACTCTGAGATCGATGGCTTCCGCGTGAAGCACTCGCAATCTAAAATCAAACTTAACCCTTTGCACTCGACGACTTTTTGGCTAAAGAAGAGTAGAAATTTAAGGATTCTCTGCTAAAAAACTGACGATACTTTTTTAAGTAGTAAATAAAGAATTGTATAGTAATAGAATTGTAGAATTATTTGATTTCGATACTGTTATATTACATTAAATTTGATATATTAATTAATATCGATCTTCCAAATTTTATGAAATGGTGACTGAGGGTCCCCTCTCGAGTGCAAAGGGTTAATGTACCACGCTTATCGCTATAGGATAATATAAACTTAAGAACTATCTTATATTAGCATGCGTGTTTGCCTATGTATAGAAAGGAACAAAAATTATACAGCTTTTGCAACAACAGCTTTCGTGTACGATTCTCACCAACAGAACTGTCCCAGGACAGCCCTTGTACCCTCATTTAAACCTTACACTTTGTCTTCTATCATATTCAAGCTTTCTTTCTCAATCACGAATTTTCCATAGCCTCGCTCTCGAGGTGGCTCACGTACCCTAAACATTCAGGCGCCATCGCTCTTCACTTACATTCCATACAGTCATAAATATTCCATGCATCTGATCCTTGCACGTGGTCACTCGTCCTTCTACGTGCACTTCAGACGACACTTTAAGCATTCAGTCTGAACCCTAGGTTACTGTCTATTACCTGTCACCAGCTAGATAGGTTCCAAGGGTTCCTTTGCACTGACTCTCACACTTGCTATTCCTACATATATAGTTTCAAAATTAAGGATTCGCAAGGTGTAACAGCTAGAGTTGCCTATTCACTAGTCAGACACGTAGTTTCATCTACGGAAGTTATAACAGGTGAAATTTAGCAGCTGTTAGATAACACGTTGAGTCCTCAGGGACAGGCGCTAGACTTTCGAACCTGGCCCAGATTGGGACCAAAAGGTGCTAACTTTTGGTGTTAAATTCTTCGCCATCTTTGGACCTGACGTTTGTGAATTCCTGTTATAGCTGTGGGGGTTGTAAGAAGTAAACTCGCTCAGGTGCAGTACGCTTCTTTATTGGGGAGACGGTTCACAGCGCGAGAATCGTCGAAGGTGTACAATTCGTGTGCTCGTCGAGGTGGCAGGGTCAGCAATCATGGCGTAAAAGATCGGACTCCAACTGATCCCCAACCCTCTACTTAGGAGCTTTTTAAGGCTACCGAGTGTGCATGGGAAGGGTAGGAAAAAAGCTACCAAAAACTATGTTTCTGCATTATGGAATGCATTTGCGAGGGAAAGTCGTGATGATTAAAGGGGGGTCGTAAATTAAGCGAAAACATTGGCTTGCAACATCATTGCCCGATCCCCGACTAATCCTTGGTATGACATTGACGATAGCCAATGCCATCCTGAGGACAATGCCTGTTAGCCCGCAGTGACAGCTGGTACGTTATGCAAGGAAACCTGATGCACACTTGGCATTAATTTACCTGCTCCTTTGGCATAGGCGTAGGCGCGGAATCTTAGCCTCCACATAGCAATTGATACAGTATCTCCGAGTTTTATGAACACTTCTCTCACCACCGGTGGCTCACTTGAGGACCGAGTCTGAGCCTGAACGGAATTGCAGGCAAAACGGGCTGGGCACTTAACGTGATAAGGGACAATGGTAATATCGAAAGTGTTGACATTCGTAATCTTCCTGCCGGCGTAAGATCTAGTTTCCCGCGCTCCAGATTTCGATCTTCATTAGCTAAGGAAAGCCAGGAAATTATCGATGCTCCGACGTTCGTAACGAGTGAACCGTTAAGCGGCTTTACGATTGCGGATCGTAAAAGCGACAAGTGGATGCTCGTTAAGCATGCGTTCAAGTTGGACGCTTCATCCCGGTGCTAAATGAAAACTAGGAAAGTCGTTCTTCCTTCGAGTGTAAAACTTACCACGCCGCGTCGTAACTCGGGCCCCCTTGGAACGTCTGTTTTATGGTTTTTCTCATTGTTCCCGACGGTTCCTCGAATTTCGAAGTTTTTCGAGCACTCTGACGATCGTTCGCCCACTCGTAACCCTTCCGCGTAATTTCTTGCGGTTCAACTTTTGTTTCCCTAACGAGCGCCAGCGGCGATATCCTCCAATGGCGGCATCAACGCGAAACGCCCGATGTGTCATTTTGGTTGAAATATCGACGCTATCAGGTACCAACTTTCGTAATCGTACGATATTTTTCTGCTTGCTGGAAGGACTCTTAAAATTATCGCTCGAGACCTGGAATATTTATGACAGCGATGGTGTAGAAAAGTATGTCGAATTTAGTCCTTCAATTTTAGCGGGAATTTTGAAATATCTAGACTAGGGATTATGTTCTTTTCCATCGATTTGCATTTATGAGGAATGTTTAAGCTGTCGTCTTAGATTAAATTGTATTGACACTGTGAGGGAAATTTTTGTGATTATCGTCGAGTACAAAATTTTTCTTCTTGGTGAAGGGTTTTTTAAAATTATCGCTTAAGATCTGGAATATTTATGATATCTGTGGTATAGAAAAATAGAGCAAATTTAGTTCTTCAATTTTGGCGGGAATTTTGAAATATTTAGGCTCGGAATTATATTCTTTTTGGTCAAATAAGTGAACAATTTGTATTTATATTAAATGTTCAATGTGTTATATTAGGTTAAATATGGATGCTTAATTAATTTAGATAATAAAGATTGAATATCTATGAGTAACAAACTTTCGTGATTATTGTCGGGTACGAAATTTTTCCCCTGAGTGAAGGGTTTTTTAAAATTATCACTAATGACCTGGAATATTTGTGATAGCTGTGTATAAATGTAGATCAAATTTAGTTCTTCAATTTTGGCGGGAATTTTGAAATATTTAGGTTTAGGATTATATTCTTTTCGGTCGAATAAGTGCAACAATTTTCATTTGTGTTATATGTCCAATATATCGTGTATAATGTTCAATGTGTCGTCTTAGATTAAATTATAGTGACGCTGTGAGTGACGAACTTTCGTGATTTTCGTCGAGTACAAAATTTTTTTCCCAAGTGAAGGGTTTCTAAAAATTATAGCTGAAGACCTGGTATGCTTATCATAGCAGTGTATAGAAGTAATTTATATTTAATCTTCCAATGGGAATTATTTTAGGGAGGACCTTGGAATATTTAGGCTCGAGATAGTAATAATCTTTTCGAACAAAGAAGTGCAACGATTTTCATTTGTGTTATATGTCCAATATATCATCTTAGATTAAGTATTCACATTATGAATACAAAATTTTTCACTATAATGAATGATTTTTTTAAAGTATAGCTAAGACCTGGAATATTTATAATAGTGGTGTATAATAGTAATATAAATTTAATCTTCCAATGAGAACTTTTATACTTGGTATTTTGGAATATTTAATCTCAAAATCATAATAGTCTTTTCTATTAAATAAATCCAACATCTTGTAAATCCACTGTGTCATTTATCTCCAGAATATAGTAATTTTAATAAACGCAGCATTTGTACCAATATCCGGATTAGGCACACAATCCCTTGTAATACCGAAATTTTTTCAAAATTACACTTGAAGACCTGGAGTATAATATGATAATAACATAAAACAAAATTTATTCTTCCAATAAGAACTTTTTCGCCATATTGGAATATTTACAGCCCCCATTAGTCGAACAAATGCATCGATGTCACTACCAAACATCAGTTGCACTACTTTCCGTGCTACGTTGAAATCAGCTCGATAAAATACCGCGAATTTTAGGATAATTGCGAGCTGTATAAAGCTGGCATTTTTCGGTAATTCCCCTTTATCCCCGGAAACGCGAAAAATAGCCGAGTCGCGTGACTGCCGACGATGCAACGTTGACTTTTAGCAGGTCGAAAAGAATGTCGGCCATCGCGGCAGATTTGCATGCTAATTCGGTCGACGGTGTTTAAAGAGGAAATCGTTCGGCTGAAATCTTGGCGAGGAATTTCATCAACGACAGAATCCGGGCGCGCCTCTAGCCTCCGTCGAAATTGCTGTTTCTCTGGATCTGACACGGAATTCCGCTTCATTTTTACGCGTTTCTCGGTATTTACATAAATTTCACCGCGACCGGAAGTCGACGAATTAGATTCTCTATGAACGCTCGCCGAACAACGCGATTCCACCATTTTTCGAATAGTTCATCTTATCATCCAACCTTCCAATGCCCAAACGGTCTATTTTACATTTTTAATTAAAAATTTCGCAATTTCCTCTTTGATCTCTTTGCAAATTTTCTTTTAATACATTTTATTTCTCCAATTTCAGTTTCATTTTCCTAAAATTTTTCTGGTTTCATTTCATCGCGTGTGACGTTCCTGGTAAATTTTATTTTTCCACCTGGGAAATTTCGAAAAGCAAAATTAAAAGGAAGGGAGATGAAATATGTCGATTAATGGAGAAATAGAGAATCTCCGAGACCCGGACGAGATTTCTCTAAGATTCAACGATTTTCTCGAATTCAATTTTGGCGCGACGTCTCTTTGGTATAATATCGAAGTTGGTAGAAGGTTGAACTTCCTCCAGGGTAACCGAGTTTTCTTGATCGAATAACTGTTATTCTTTGTGACTGTTTCAGAACCTAATTTCGTGGGATCTTACGACATCGGCGGCCACGTATTCTTCTTCTTCCGCGAGACGGCGGTGGAATACATAAATTGCGGCAAGAGCGTGTATTCTCGGGTGGCGAGAGTTTGTAAAAGGGACACTGGCGGCAAAAATATTCTGTCGCAGAATTGGTCGACTTACCTGAAAGCCAGGCTGAATTGCTCGATCCCTGGCGAATTTCCATTCTACTTCAACGAAATACGTAAGTTGCTCCCTGATTTTTAAGTTTCCTCTTTCATTCAGTCGCTTATGTCAGTTTTAATACAGTGACAGCAGAAGTCAGGATATTAAAAATAATCAATTTTCTAATTTAAATCTAGACTCTATTTTATAAATTTTTACAATATTCATTAAAATTATCGCGAGATTCGTTTCTGTAAATTAAAAATTGGAACCAGGAATGCGAATTATTTCTATTGTACTATAAACCCCTATGGGGGTACTCCAATTGAATTACAGAGGCTATGTTACAGGAATAATTTATTTAAATTGCATAAGGATTTAATGATAAAAAATTGTGAAAAATTGTAGAAATATTTAATTTTAGTTAACCGGTTTAAATTCCTCTAATTTCGTGTATGTTAAAACATATTAACACTAGAACTACCAAAGGATGACAGGAGGAGTCAGGATATTAAAAATAATCAATTTTCTAATTTAAATCTATACTAGAATTTTATAGAATTTTCTCAAAATTCACGGAAATTATCGCGTAGTTCGTTTCTGTAAATTAAAAATTGGAACCAGGAGTGCGAATTATTTCTATTGTACTATAAACCCCTATGGGGGTACTCCAATTGAATTACAGAGGCTATGTTACAGGAATAATTTATTTAAATTGCATAAGGATATAATGATAAAAAGTTGTGAAAAATTGTAGAGGTTTTTAATTTTAACCGATATTAACCCAAATTAACCGATTTTAATTCCTTTAATTTCGTGTATGTTAAAATTTCGTGTAGTGTTAATATCACTAGAACTACCAAAGGATTCAAAATTATTTGTTTTAGATATTTTATTTTTACATTTTCTCAGACCATTTCAATATCTTTTGACAAAATTTATCTTCACATTTATTCAAATCGAAACACAATTATTTATATAATTTATCGTCTTCCTTATACCACTACAATTATCTTTATTCTTGTGTAATATACATATGTAGCTACTAATATACATATGTTAGTAGTTTTAGTGTTAAATATAATCATGATCCCGCGACAAATTCAGCGTATAATCTTTATTGTAATGCAAAATGATAAATTAGAAAATTAGTAAAATTAAAAATCGGATATAAAATAGTAAAAAATTTGAAAAATCGTGTATCACCGTGTCTCACTTACCTATTAAACACTTGCAATACTTGAAATTATTATGGACACACGATACACGATTGCACGTCATTTCGTATCACTAAATTACCCGTTTCATCTTTCTCGACTACCATTTTCAAACCTGTTCATCTCGGAGCGTAGTAAAATTTGCTCGATCGCTGGTCGTTGTAAAATTTACAACGCTGCAAGGCCGGGGTATCGGGACGCGCAATGGATAATAAAGTATGCGTGAAACAGGAGGAAGTTAACGATCGTTGGGATTTTTATTTTTCCAGAGAGTATTTACAAGGTGCCGGGCGACGACACCCACTTTTACGGTACTTTTACCACGTCGACGAACGGATTGATGGGCTCGGCGATTTGCTCGTTCCATATCGACGCGATTCAAGAGGCGTTCCGTGGAAAATTCAAAGAACAGGCGACGAGCAGCAGCGCCTGGCTTCCGGTGCTCTCCAACAAAGTTCCTGACCCGCGACCCGGTCAATGTGTGAACGACACTGAAACGTTCCCGGACACGGTGCTGAACTTCATTCGATCTCATCCCCTGATGGACTCGGCCATATCGCACGAGAACGAAAAACCGGTCTTCTATAAACGCGACGTGATGCTCACACGGTTGGTCGTCGATAAACTACGGATCGATTTCGTGGGCATCGATTTGGATTACACGGTCTACTATGCTGGTTCCAGTGAGTACTGCTTGTTGCATAGACCGACGATTAATCATTCGATTTGCCACGCTTGCGTACCGGGCTTAACCATTTATATACGTAGGGGTACTTTTCATTGGCAAATATAAGGAATAAGAGATGTTGGTTTATTCCAATATATTATTTATTACGAGCTAAAAGAGACTTAGGTGTGAGATGTAAACTAGAAGACTAAACTATGTAGTAGATAGACTAAAACTATATAGGAAACTATATAGCAAATTACTATACCAAATAGATTAGACTATGTAGTAGATAGACTAGGACTATTTAGCAAACGATATAGCACACTACTATAGCAAATAGACTAGACTATGTAGTAGATAGACTAGGATTATTTTGCAAACGATATAGCTAACTACTGTAGCAAATAGACTAGACTATGTAGTAGATAGACTAAAACTGTATAGGAAACTATATAGCAAATTACTATAGCAAATAGATTAGACTATGTAGTAGATAGACTAGAACTATATAGCAAACTACTATAGCAAATAGACTAGAGTATAACTGATCTATGATCAGGCAACTGATACTCTCACATCGACTCTAGCTTCAAACAAAATATATTTATTCCAATATATTATTTATTACGAGCTGAAAGAGACTTAGGAGTAGTGTATAAACTAAAAGACTCTAAACTATATAGTAGATAGACTAGAACTATATAGCAAACTACTATAGCAAATAGACTAGAGTATAACTGATCTATGATCAGGCAACTGATACTCTCACATCGACTCTAGCTTCAAACAAAATATATTTATTCTAATATATTATTTATTACAAGCTAAAAGATGCCTAGGAGTAAGGTATAGACTAAAAGACTAGACTATGTAATAGATAGACTAGGACTATTTAGCAAACTATGTAGCAAACTGTTGTAGAAAATAGACTAGACTATAAGTGATCTATAATCAGGCAACTGATACTCTCACACCAACTCTTGCTTCAAACAAAATATATTTATTCCAATATATTATTTATTACGAGCTAAAGAGACTTAGGAGTAGTTAGGACTATTTAGCAAACTATGTAGCAAACTGTTGTAGAAAATAGACTAGACTATAAGTGATCTATAATCAGGCAACTGATACTCTCACATCGACTCTTGCTTCAAACAAAATATATTTATTCCAATATATTATTTATTACGAGCTGAAGGAGATTTAGGAGTAGGGTATAATCTAAAAGACTAGACTATATAGCAGATAGACTAGAACTATATAGAAAACTATATCGCAAATTACTATAGCAAATAGACTAGACTATAACTGATCTATAATCGCGAAACTGACACTCACATCGACTCTGGCTTCAAACTCTGTAAAGGCCTGTCTTAAGACAACCCTTGCACCCCTGTTTAAACCTACTCTCTCCTACGCGTGCTTTCATTCGTTCACTCGTGTCTCTCGCGACCTGGCCCTCGATCTGGACCAAGTACTCCAACTGTCAGACGCATTCCTAACTTTCGCTCCCTGTTTGCACTCGATACAGTCATAAATATCCTTGCACGCGGCCACTCGTCCTTCCACGTGCACGCCAGACGTCACCCTGAACATTGGGCCTGAACCCTAGACCGCTGTTTATCGTCCATCATCAGCTAGGTAGGCCCAAGTGTTCTCTTGCATTCGCTCTCAAACCCTAGCATTCTTATGTATATTTATTTTAACTCTAAAATAGCGTTAACCCCTTCTATGACACGGGGGACACACACTTGTGCACGTTTTTCAAATTTTCCACATTTTCACGAGGTATATCTTATCGAAGAAGCTTTCCTCTGCGAATGGTCGAGGCTCCTTTTATTTTTAACACCAAGCTCGTTAGGTTTGACATGGCGTCACGTCAGGCTTGAACGCTAAACCGCGGAATTGCGATAAGAAATTTAATTCGAGACGCGTACCCAGGTTGGAACGCGTTTTGCTCTGGTATCCGTCGGCCGATTTGTCGTCGAGAAACTTGGCAAGATAATCACGAGCGAACTTCAAAGTTCTTGCAGTTGACTCGTACAATCTGCTATTGCAATCGCAGCTTTCGTCTCGTAGCCAACCGTCGAGTGTCTATTACCGCTAAAAACTAATATAATCAGAAGTCCTCGTGCAACTGCGGACTGTGGGGAACGAGTGACAAAAACGCGTCACAGTTTTGCGATTAATTGCACTCTGCAACTTCCATTAGTCACCGATACACCTAAGACTGATCTTCTGACTATCGAAATCAACGAAATCCGATTCTTGGTGGTTACATCCCAAGAATGGAACGAAAATTTTGACAATAGTTTGAATATTCGACCCTTTGCACTCGAAGCTAATTTCGCCATAGAATACTAAGTGTGATACTTTGATTAGTCCCAAGCATCGCCAGATGGCGCCACTCTTCGTTCCTTGCAGGAGCAGGTCATTGTTCGAGTACTGATTTTCTCGTATAGGTTATGAACTAACCCCTGACTTACAGCCATATTGTATGCCTGTAGTGCCATATTAATTTTAATAAAAATTTTAATTTCGAATAAATGTTAATTATTTTTAAAAGGAAATATGTTCAGGTTCTCGCAGTGGCAATTGGAATTATTTCTCTCGTAAAATCGATAAAGTAAGAAGAAATCCTGTGTAAATTAACCCATAGGACTTTTTCATTCGATATTTCACGTATGTATCGTTACATCGTTTAAAAAACCCGATATCGACTAGCAATTTTTATAATTCGACGTGTACCTGGCGACCAAGAGTCGAGCGCAAAGGGGTTAACGCGCTCCCTGCCCCGCGAAGATCGAGTTTTAATGAAACTTTAGCGGCAAACGAGGCCTCGTTAGCATATTTAATGACAGGAAAAAATAGCAGTTACAGTGAATTGTTGGCACTTTGGTCCGGCCTTAAATTTGTCGTGCTGGAATAACGAGAGTGCGATGAAATCGATCGCGGAACGTTGCTTCGTCTCTGATATTTATTACGTGTCATCGACGTCGAATACGTAGCACGTTAATTACTATAAAATAACATCGGTACCGTGTCCGTCACGCTTCGATCTCCCATTGCGTTTCGCCCAATGAAACCGCGACTTCCGGCCGCTGTCATAGGCAACCGATGGCCCACATGACAGTGCGCGCGTAGCATGAAAATTACCCGATCGGCGACAGCGATGCTCCCGTGATACAAATTCGATATCGCGTTAAATGTCCCGAGTCGGTTGGTAAACGCGTCGTTCCCTCGTGTTACAGGCGACGGACGCGTGCACAAAGTTGTTCAGTGGATAGACAATAACGGCGAGTCGCAATCCATCCTGCTGGACGTTTTCGACGTGACACCTGGCGAGCCGATCCAGGCGATGGAGATCTCCAAGGAGCACAAGGCCCTCTACGTCGCCTCCGATCATCGAATAAAGCAGATCGACCTGGTCATGTGCACTCGCAGATACGACAATTGTCTCCGCTGCGTGCACGACCCTTACTGTGGCTGGGACAAGGACACCAACACCTGCAAACCTTACGAACCTGGGTGAGTACGATGCAAAAATTTGGTACGTCGGAAGGGAAGGGTTCGTTGGTTCGTGGTACATACTCTGCGTTGCTGGAAAGAAGTCATCTGATTGTGAGAAACTCGTAGGACCGAATCCCCACCAGTCCAATCATTCTAACATCTTGGCAGAAGTACAGTAAAACGCTTCCCTTGTTGGTAGAACTGATCCCTTCCTATTAGCCCGGTCATGGAACACCATGTGACAAAGAAAGCGAACGAAGCAACGAGACAAAATGAGACAGACGCAACAAATATTGGATTTGAACACCATGTGACAAAGAAAGCGAACGAAGCAACGAGACAAAGTGAGACAGACGCAACAAATATTGGATTGGCAAGAAAGTAATTTCGGTTTGCATCAGTAAATAATGTTATGCTTGTTTAGTTATTCTTTTGTCAATGTTAGAATTTTTCTCTTTTCAGATGTGGTAGTCGATACCTTTAGGTTGCTATTTCGTGAAATTCCGTGTAATTTCGTTTATAACTGTCAGTTCACGGTCAGTCTTATCATGGAGTGGAAAAATAAGCATTTTCGACACATTTTACTTTTTTATTTTCATAAAAGCAAGAATGCGGCTGAGGCTCGCAAAGAGATACGAGAAGTTTATGGTATTGATTGTTTAACAGGACGCACGTGTCAGAATTAGTTTAAAAAATTTCGTTCTGAAGATTTTTCACTGAAAGATACCCACAACGTTCTGGTCGACCATCTGAGATTTACGCACTTGGTTAAGTTTTTCGAAGATAAGGACCAGAAATTCTATGAGCGCGGGATCATGATGTTACCAGAAAGATGGCAAAGGGTCATCGAATAGAATGAAAAATATTTGACCGATTAAAATTTTATTTACTGTATAGAAAAAATTGAGTTTTATTTCACACTGGAAAGCCGAAAGTACTTTCTTGCCAACCCAATACATGCAAAAGCATAGACTCATCCCAAAAGCATATTAACTTCAGATTCTTCTGATGAACACATGATTATTTGCAATTACTAGTTACTAATTAGCATCTTGATTAACTTTTCATTGCATTATGCAGCAAACGTGATGTACTATACACATATTTCTTATATTTATGTTGTATCGTATGATTTTTTCAAACGGTTAGGTTAGGTGTCCTTGCTTTGGATTATGTCATACGTGGTATTACAGTTTTAATTGCTTGGAGTCATTCCAAAATTGGGCTTTGAAGGATTCAAGAACATTTATTCTAGATTTCAGAGCGACCTGCTATATCTGCAATATATTCGGATATCCACGTGTCAATAAAGAGTTAAAATATAATTTAATGGATCCAAACATTTCGTTCACTTCGTCGATATAAGATGCATATAATATTATCCGTCTGAGTGTCAATTACAGTTGTAAAAATTTGATTAGAAAGTTTCAAGTGACACTGTCGATTGATGTCAAGTGGCGCCGCCTCGTGTTATTCGTGGGAGGTATTAGTATTACTGAGATGGCACTGCTGTCGAATCCGATCGTACTTCGTGGTAATAAAATGAGGAAATAAAATTCTTAATTTTTAGAAAATTCATTGCGAAATTATAATTTCACGCAGAATTACTTTGTGCAGGAAGTGTTAAATAATTTTGTGGCATCGGTGAGAATTTATTGTCAATTTTTGAATTTTGTAGGATATTTTCATGGATTTAATATACTTCCGAAAATTTTTGTTAATTTTTATTGTTCCTGTACCTGGTATAAAAGTATAAAATTGCGGTTAGGAGCAAACATTGATTCTGAAAGTATAGGACGTTTTTAAAGAGCTCAGTGGTAGTTCCTGTCTCCATGAAAAATGTATGAAATACGAGACGCCGAGCTTTCCGCGAAAGCTCGCGAAGTATGTGACGCAGTGCCACTATTTATAAATTCTGATCGTTTTATTTGCTGAGTTTATTACCTCAAAAATTTCTTATATTTTCCCCGAGGATATCTGTGACGAATACTACGAGGATAAAACGTGGACGAGCAGAATTTAGTATGCATAATACCCTTCTGAAGCTGAATGTCATCAACCTTTTAATGTTTCACGTTTCGCCATAAAATTTCATACACAGCGTGACCTAGTTAAACTGATTTCATTTAATAAATTAAAGCCATCTCTAAATATTTCTCTTACTGAAATCCCCTTACCTTCTTCTGACCTATTTAGACCCCAGCTATACCACATTTATCCTCGTATTTAAACCTATCACTCAAACAAACTTCAATTTCACACCTGCTGTACCTCGCAATTAAATCCTTTAACCGATCTAGTAAATTCACCCTTACTTGCAAAAATTAGTAATTTTCATTAAAAAATGATCAGAATATTGAACAAATTAAAAATTCCTTGTGGTAACGTTTAAATGGACCGTGTGCATTATCACGATTCAACGAAGAGCACGATAAAACGATAAACTCGTTAGGAAAAATTGGAAAAGATTCACGAGCATGCTTCTATTCTTTTGCAGACTTCTTCAAGACGTGTCGAACAGCACAGCAGACGTCTGCGACAGCAGCGTGGGCAAACGGAAGCTGGTAGTCACCTGGGGCCAGTCGGTGCATCTGGGCTGTTTCGTGAAGATGCCGGAAGTGCTGGCGAATCAGGAAGTCAGATGGTACCACTACAGCAAGGAGAAAGGAAGGTATCAGATAGCCTACAAGTACGGTGCCGGCGGGGACAAGTTCATCGAGACGTCCGAGAAGGGCCTGGTGATCGTCGGCGTGAACGAGCAAGACGCCGGAAGATACGATTGCTGGCTCGGTGGGTCGCTTCTTTGCTCGTACAACATCACCGTGGACGCGCACAGATGCTCGGCGCCGGCAAAGTCGAACGACTATCAGAAGATATACTCGGATTGGTGCCACGAATTCGAGAAATACAAATCGGCCATGAAGAGCTGGGAGAGGAAGCAAGCGGTGAGTAGACCTAGTTTCATAATATGAATATATTATATGAATACTTTTGGGGAGGGGGGCCGACACGTTTATGATTCGCATACCTTTGATAGACTTTCTGCAATTTTTGCGAGTAATTATAAGACAAAGAGGATTATTTTTATTTTATTTTATTTTATTAATTTCCGAAACAAAATTTTCATTATTCGAGGATAAAGTAATTTAGTTTTTCCAGATATGGAATCATTTTATATCTGAAAAAAAATAGTTTTCTTAATTTCAACGAGTTATTTAATATTTTTCAGTGAGCAGGGAGACAGATATTATTTTAGTAGTTATTAGATATTTAATTTTCTATATGAAAATGAGTATTTAACGAAGTGGTATACTTAATTTCAACACGACGATTATTATTTTTCAGTGAATAGGGAGTCAGATATTGTTATTTTAGTATTTACTAGATATTTAATTTTCTACGTCTGAAGAAAATATTTATTTAACGAAATGATATTCTTAATTCCAACGCGGTATTTATTATTTTTCAGTGAGCAGGGAGACAGATATTATTTTAGTAGTTGTTGGATATTTAATTTTCTATATCAAAAGAAAATGGGTATTTAACAAAATGACATACTTAATTTCAACGTGACGATTATTATTTTTCAATGAGTATAGGAAGTCAGATATTATTTCAGTACTTACTAGATATTTAATTTTCTACGTCTGAAGAAAATATTTATTTGACGAAATGACATACTTAATTTCAACGTGACGATTATTATTTTTCCGCGAGTAGGGAGTCAGATATCATTATTTCAGTACTTACCAGATACTTAATTTTCTACGCCTGAAGGAAATATATATTTAACGAAATGATAAAATTAATTTCAATGCGGTAATTATTATTTCTTCAACGAGTAAGGTACAAGATGTTCGAATTAAAAAAATATCACGCAAGTGTTCAAAATGGCGTATTTCCTTGCCTCGCGAGTCCCCGTTTAATAACGAAGCAGAAATGTTTTTCAAAGGAAGCACGACGCAGTTTGCTAAAACATGGAAAACCGTTTGAAATAACGCTGGCAAATATGTAATTCGACTCTGAATGCAACGTCCCTTTCGAAATTGAATCCATCCTTCACGTTTATGAAAAAACAGATACCTCGTAGCGAGCTAATATTTACTTCCTACATGAGTATTCTTTTCCCTCGCTGCAGATGATTACGATCCAAAGAACTCCGTATAATGCAATACAAATTGGAGATAAAGAACATCAAAGACCATTCTTTCGCGTGTGTAGTTTGTTTAACGAGGAACAGAATATTGCTCGAGTTTCCTCTATTCTTTTTCCTTCATATGGATGAATACCCAAGAAATGAAAAATCTGTTAGCGAAATGGGTCACCGTATGGAATAATCAAGCCACGAATCATAAATAGCGAGTCACGTCACGTTACATGCGAATATCTGTTAAACGAAACGAGCTATTGAGAACCATTGTAACTGTTACGGTTACAAGAGGAAAATTGCCCATGATATGCCTTCATTTCCTTAAGTGGAGTGTTACACTTTCGACTTGCGATCGACTGCACCCCAGAAATATATGTTATTATGCAACATTAAAACGAGTTGGACACGCGAAACTTCTTTCTTAACCGCGGAATCGACGTAGAAATAATCGCTCGTTGGCACACTGGCACCTACCAAGCTATTCATCGGCCTCGAAACTTGTAAGACATCCCTATATCAATTTCCTCGCATCTATATATTTACCTAAACTACGCCTATTAATCCCGAGGCCAGCGCAACAGGTAATAGTTTACCCGACTGGCGCCACGAGTATCCCCCCGTTTTTATTCCACGGGAAACAAATCAGACACACGTGTCCGAACGTACCGAAACGTTTAATCGACCACCTGCTTGAGAGTGCTGTCCTTCTCTCTGTTGCAGCAATGCGCCTCGAGGCAAAACGACAGCAATCAAAATCTGCACACGAACGAGGTGTACGGGACACCCTTGGTCTGATGGAGCCGATCGTTGGAGCCTTCGTCGAGTCGAGACCCCGACACAATGCCACGTACGAGCGTCCTGCCGAAGAATCGCGGTCCATCCACGATCAGTTGGACGAGCCTCACTCTCCTTCTGACCGGTTACACCACTGCCTTTGTCCTTCTTGCTACCGATGGCCTTTCGTCCGAGTGAAAACCGCGAAACGCGTCCGCGTCAAGAGCCGGCGAACTCGGACACTCGGCGCCACGTCCATTTTCAATCGGCCGGCAGAGCCTCGCGTTCCGATTGGCCGGTTCTCTCGGAGCGGCCTCCACCGGCGTACTCCCGAGCGCCGCCTAGCGAGCCGGCGGGGAAGCACGAAGACATGGACGCGCGCTGGGGACTCGCTCGTGTCCGATCGGCGCGACGGGGCTGCTCGCAAACCCGCGGTGTCCATTGCGTCGTCATCCAACTCATCGAATCGAACTGCCATTAAACGTATTATCGTATTCTACATACTTGCCATAAACGCGCGTGTACGGTCGGGACACTCGCTGGGATCCAGTCTCGTTTTCGCTGGGTCCACACTACTGCCCACGGACTGCTTTTCACCCGGTGTGTAAATAATGAGACACGCGGTTCTAGGAGAACGGGGACGCGATTCCGGGACGGCGATCGTCTCGTGAGAAGTGCGCTTAAACGCGAACGACGATGGAAACGACTCGGCCGGAAGAGGGCGCCACCGTGCGGGGACTGTGCTCGCCGATGATACACACGTACCACGTACACACAAACACACATACGGTTCCTATGCTTTCGTTTCTCACGGCGTGAATCGGTTCTGCGAGCGAGGGGGAGCGGTCAGACAGCAGATGTCGCTGCGATCGCGGCGACGAAGGGGGTATAACGGGTGATCGGGAAAACGCGGCTCGAATCGAGGCGTCCGTCCGCGGTGTAACGCGTTTAGAAACCGGAAATCAATCCTCCTGTTTCCTTAGATCTGTGATACGAACGAGAGACGAGACGGGAGAGGAGCGAGTGGAGCGTGCCTCTGTCGCTCCGTTGCGAGAATCGCGAGGTTACAGGAGCAAAGAACCGAGAGGAAATGCGACGACGAGACGAAGAGAGGAAATTATACCGTAAGGTCGAGCTTCAAGCGTAGTTTTAACGAGTCAGTTTGACGAGTCAAGATCGGGCCACGATCTTGCCATGTAAGTTGTATATCGATTCGCTGATGGAGAGAGAGAGAAAGAGAGAGAGAAAGAGAGAGAGGTTGCGAGAGTGGGAGAGAATGAAACGCGTCCAGAGAGAGAACGCGACGCCACGTCGACGCGTTTTCAAACGTCACGCAGGTTACACATGAGATTATTAATCGGCTACTACGTAGGTGGCGCGCGCGCGGTCACCGCGACTTAGCTTCTTAGCTTTTCATATCAACGGTTTCGCCACGTGCACCGCCGTCTCTGTCTTCGACCCGCACGATTCCTTTCATCGCCTTCACTCCACGAATCTTCGTCTTGTCGACCGGCGACTCGCTGGCGTTTTCCCGCGTATTTTTCTTTTTATTTCTCATCTCTTTGCCTTTTTCATAGCGCAAACGCATCGATCGATCGATGCGCTCTCCTGTTCCTCATTTTATAGGTTATGTCAGTGCGGTTCTTTTGCAGCGTTCCGTTGGAACGTCTTACAGGATATGTTCTGAGTTCGATTTTTAGACAGTGAAAATAATCGAAAGATAGAACAGAATTAAGCAATTTTAATTTTGACTAATTTTATTTATTAGAAATGTTTCATTTTTATGTTTGGAACGACTTTCCAAAGAATTCCGTATGAATTAAATTAGCGTAATCAGGGGTACGAGGTATTTGAAATTTTTAGAGCGATGCGAGATAGTTCCATCGGTACCAGGCTCGCGTTCACACGCATCCTGAACACACCCAACGATACTACTGTTACCATAATCGTGGAGAACTCTAAAGGTGCTACGCAGATGCGTCCAACGCGTGTTGGAGATCGGTAAGGCCTGTATAATCCTTGTATCCACCAATACGCTCTTCGAACGGGAACACAAACATA
This sequence comes from Eufriesea mexicana, assembly GCF_001483705.2. Lineage (NCBI taxonomy): Eukaryota > Metazoa > Arthropoda > Insecta > Hymenoptera > Apidae > Eufriesea > Eufriesea mexicana. The sequence goes on along the minus strand of NW_016909322.1, from coordinate 278,533 downwards.
CACGTACATGATACATTCGCGTAGAAGTACACGCAGTTTATCGCACGAATCTATTCTCATCCAACTTGGACGTTTACTCGAACCTATCCCGGTATCATTTCAGACGCCGGTGATTCGAGTAAGAAAACACTTTTTCATATACCTCTGAGCCTAGAATAGTGTAGTTTCATTTTATCTTTGTTTCTTGCTGGACGATTTTCGGCCGATCGAATCGGGTCTCGATGGAAGGAAATCGTTGTGGCAAATGGACGCGAATCGCGGGTCAATCGGACAGACGATCGGTTCGAGACGGTATTCGTGTCTCGAGAAGATGAATGTCGGCGAGCATACGTTTCTCTTCTTCGTTTAATGTTTATTTGAAATAAGACGATTTACCAGTCTTATTCTGACGTTTCGCTGCATGTCCGTGGCAACGCGCGTCAGCGTTTCCCGTGTTCGATTAAAACGTATAGAGTCGTTTCTCTTCCGGTCCGGGAACGTCTGTGTGTACATAGGATCGTCATAGTGCATGGTATTTTTATAAAAATTCTCTTCGGAACGATGCAACCGTAGACGCGAGGAATATAGCGTTCTCAACTTCTCCGCGGCTATTCCTTTTCACCATTCTTCTCTCTAATTTTATTTCACGCTGTTTCTCACACTTCCCGCCGATAATTTAGCATTTTAATCCTTTCTAACGTATCGTATTACACGTAGCATTAGTTCACCCTATATTTTAAACGTAGAAACCCGGGTCATCGCGGGGCTTGCCCAGCCTCCCGACGATCGCGATCGCTTCTACCAACGGAGATGGATGCTTACCGGTGCTGTATTAAAGAATTCGTGGAACGGTCGCTGTTTCCTGAAGACCCAGTTCGCCATCGTTAGTATACATACGTGTAGGCTATAAACATAGAGCGTAGCGAGGTGGTCGCACCTTTCATCGTGTGTTTGCGTGTGTGAATGCGTGTGTGCGCGCGCGAGTGTACGGACTTAAGTTCCCTCGGAGGCGAAGAACGACTGTTGGGACGAAGCAAAACGAGATGCGACGAATGACGAAGGGAAAGATAAGCATAGAAACGCAGCAGGAGAAAGGAGAAAGAGAGGACGAAGGAGAAAATAAAACAGAGAGAAAAACACCGTAGAGTCGGTGATAGTTTTGCTCTTGCCCTTAAGTTTGTACATAAACGTTCGTATTGTTGAGAGGTTTGCGTCGCGACCGCTGTGGCCCGCGGGCCATTCCCCTAGCGGCGTGTCGGCGAAGCTCCGCGCGCGCCCCCCACTCCGGCCGCGAGTGCGGGGACCGCGGGCCCGTCGCGGCTAGACTCGACGCGCGCGAACCGTTAGTTATTCTTGTACAGAGATTCGGAACGCCGCGCTCGACGATTTTCTGTTCTGTATCTATCTCGTCGACGGCATACAAAGGTACACTGTCAGATATAAGCGAGAGAGCACGAGTGAGAGAAAGAGACAGAGTGAACGAGTACCCGGCAAGCACGGATTGAACGGATATAGATGTATATGAGACGAGAGAAGGGTGACCGTATAGGAGCGTAAGGTTAATACAATAATCGGTAACTTAATCCTCAAATATGTACTTATTATGAGCTTCAAACAAGTATTGAATAGTATTATGTCGTAAGGTTAAGGATTTAATTTTCAAGCGGATAAGGAGACGGAGCCGAGAATACTTTAGACTGTGCGTCGCGTAAGCGCGGATCAGAGCTGCCTTCGAGACGATCGGGAGACGATTCTTTCTCTTCAGGTGCGTCGAATTGAGGTTCTCCACGACGGGCCACGGCACCGTTCCGCGCGGATTCGCGTCTGGGACACGGGACTCGCTCGAAACGAGGTTAGGCGACCAGACCGTCGTTCGAGGCTGTTCCAGAGCGAGGGGAGCACCGCGCGCGTGGTCGCGAAGGCTGAGAAGAGAATCGGAATGACGAAGAGAGGATGAAAGGGAGACTGTGTCGTGACGAGGCGATACGTAGAGGATTGAAGAGGCGAGGAGAAGAAGTATAACCGACGAATAACAGAGGCGGAGGAGCGAGGAAGCGAGCGTAGTATTACAAGCGGAAAGCGGAATACGCGGAGAGAATCACTAAGGTACACGATGATATTGAACCACGAGAGTCTCTCGTGTACGCGTCGACGGCCAGCGTGAAGAGGGAAGCGTAGGTGGCGCCCTCTGTCGCGAGCGGGCCGCGTACTTGGGTCCGGGCCCTCGACGAATGCACGTTCAGACTGCTGAGAATGAGTCGGCGTGATCACGAAAAGCAATCTAAGATGAACTTAACGTTGTTAGATATATTATTTGTAATATTATCGGAGTACTGTATATTGCGTGGACGCGATCGTGGCTGCTGGATCGCGAGGGATGCGAAGGGACCGAGAGTTGGAAGGGAGAAGACGAGCCGATATTCTCGTTAGAACGAAACACGAGAGAAAAAGATTCTCATTCTCGGTGAATCGATCAATCTGGCTAGGTTAGGATCACGAGACGCGAGTCTTTGAGGGTTATGTAACACACGAGAATGAACGGCTCGGGGACCATCGCGTTTGTGGAGCTTCGATCGGTTCGATCCAGTGGCGCTGCGATCGCGCCAGCGAGGATAGGTTATAGCTCGATTTAGTGTACGCTGTACGAAGAGACGTCTCCGTGACGACAGTTACTCGAGATAAATGAAAGGGTGAGAGAAAGAGAGAGAGAGAGAGAAATGGAGAATAAAAGAATACGAATGACAGAGGAAGTAAGAGTGAGAGGGAGAGAAAGAGGAAGAGCGAGAAAGCGAATGCCCTAAATGAAACACTTAACTACGATGACTTATTACTACGATACAAGGAGGAGAGTAGGGTAGCCGGTAACGACTAATTCAAATATATCATTAGGACTAGCCGACGACTGTCTTAGGTTCTCTAGATTTCTGTACGGAATCGGTTTTTATTTTCTGGTGAACGTGGGGGTGGGAGGGTGATCTGCCGGACCGATTATTTTCCCTTTTCCTTAATCTGCTTCTTTCGTCGTCTCTCTGTCACCTTTTGTAAACCAATCGATCACAGATGAACCACGCTCGTCAACCTTTTCTTCCTAGTTTACCACGTCGTTACCTTTACATTTTGCGCGCCATCTATATATCGTCTTCTCGTTACGTTCTCGCTATTTCGATATCGTTTTCGACGACAATCTCCATCGATAGTGACAGAGAAATTCCGCGTGAGTAAGAACGAGAAACAGAGTGTGCGTGCGAGAAAGAGTGAGAGAGAGAGAGAGAAAAAGAGAGAGAATGTTGCGTGAGATTAATCATTTCGTTTCTCGTCATCATCGTTATTATTTACCGTCCTCGCCGTTCAGTTCTATTTTCTCCCTCATTTTATCCTCCTCCTTTCTACGATCTCTTTGTCCTTTGTTTATCCCATTTCGTCGTTTTCTTTTCTCTTTTTCCTGTTCTTTGTATTGTGCTCGTCCCTCTCGACTACAGCGATCAAGGGTAGAAAATAGAGTCGGACGGAAGTACATCGTGAATCCGGGAATCTGTTTTATTTTACGAGAGGAGAAATTTATTTTAGATCAGCGGAGGCGTGGCCCCCCGCGTCTCGGCTCGTTTCGAAACTTCTTTCGCTTCCTCCGATCATTCTCGAGCCCCGTACCCGGCTCGAAACATTCTGTTCGAACGGCAATGGTGCATGTAACGTGATTAAGGCTATATTCGTTTTTCCTTCTCGGAGAAACAGTTGCACCGTTATCGATTAAATTTCCTCCCGTTTTCCTGCCGGTTCCCTGTCAGGGCAAAAATTTCTCGCGTACTCGTGAGCATTTGGAAAATCCTTTTCGTCGTTTTTTAATTTGATTTTTATGGTAATTTTAACTCGAAGGGTGAGGAATTTTGTATCGTGCGATTGTATATGATTCTTTTATATCGTTTTATCGATTCTTTTCGTATTTTCGTTGCTCGATTATGGGGAGAGATTAGGGTAGTCTTACGATATCTTCCTTGGATTCACGCTGCACTTGCGCTGCCGATGGAAAATTCACACGTATCTACGCGTTCGCGCGAATATCATCGTTGAACACACGACTGTAGACACTTTTTTTAGTTCGAACAACTTCGTACGGTAAGAGACCCTTTAGATATTCACCTAATACCTAAACCTAAACATCCAATCGCTATTTTTATCAAAAAAAAAAAAAACATGTTAAAAATCTTTAATAGTTATCCATTGTTCACTATTGCTATAATAAAGTTTTGCTTTAATAAACGATGGATTCGTATGTGGTATTTATTCGCGCGTGACCTCACGGCAGGATTCCTTTCGTTTGCATAATAAGCGAGGCGTATAAAATCTTGGATTGTCCGTATATCCCCCTTCCTTCGGTTAAAATAAGCTCATGGGGTTTTATGGTAAGTACATTTTATATTTTATTCCTCGGATTTTTATATCGAATCTTGTTATATCGGGAGGAGGTATTGGAAGATTGTAGAAATAGTTATTGGAAGTTTCATAAATCGCAATTTAAACTGTAGAGGTTGTTAAATTTGTTGAACACTCAGAGATGTTTCATCGAGGATTCCATACCTTTTATTAACACTAGATTTAGTCGAGGAATCGAAGTTTCTTTTCGTAGCTATTGCAAGCATGCAGTTTCTTTTCATTTTGCGTTTCGTTCGGATAGGGACGGAATTATATGCATGTCATTATTTTTATCGTAATAGTATAAGTATTTATGTTTAATGATAAGTTTCCACACGAAGAAAGTCATCCTATTAGCATCGTATTTTATACGAAATATTTCTCAATAATTTATGAAAAAAATTGAAATCACTCCTCGACTGATATAAATATAGAAGGTGGATCAAAGAAATTCAAAGAGTTACCTATCAGCTGTCAAACAAAATTTTACAATATTATATAGTACAGCATAAACTGGTGAAAAATTGAACTATATTCCAAAAGGTAGAACTAACAAATTGTCATCTCACTCTGTACAAAATATTTTTCAATAATTTATGGAGAAAATTAAAATTACGATTCGAAGTCACACCTGGATACATCGAAATTTACAAGGTGGACCAAGGGAGTCACCTGTGAAACAAAATTCTACAATATTATATAGTACAGCATATACTACTAAAAAATCAACCTATATTCTAAAAGATAATAGCTGGTAATTGTCGTCATAGTCCATACAAAATATTTCTCAATAATTTATGAAGAAAATTAGAATCACGATTCCAAGTCACCCCTGGACTCATCAAGACTTGCAAGGGAATCAACTGTCAAACAAAATTCTACAATATTATATAGTACAGCACGAACTCCTGAAAAATTGAACTATATTCCAAAAAGTAGAACTAGCCAATTGTCATCTCGCTCTATATAAAATATTTCCCAATAATTTGTAGACAAAATTAGAATCACGATTCCAAGTCATCCCTGGACTCGTCGAAATTTGTAAGGTGTACCAAGGGAGTCACCTGTCAAATAAAATTCTGCAATATTATATAGTACAGCATGAACTCCTGAAAAATTGAACTATATTCCAAGAAGAAGGATCGGTCAATAGTCATCTCACTCTATACAAAATATTCCCCAATAATTTATGAAGAAAATTGGAATCACGATTCCAAGTTGTCCCTCGACTGGGCAAAATATCCAAGCTGGACCAAAGACGTGGAAAGGGGGAGTCCCCGGCAGACCGGGAAGAGTCCCCTGTCTAACTATCGCGACTGAATTTACCTCGAAATCCACGGCGATGATTCGATTGGCTCTAACAAGGTTAGGACCAACAATAAGAGAAAGCCAGGCCGAGGTACGCGCTCGAGACTTACGTTTCAACCGGGACTGGTCGACCATTGCCCGATCAATAGAGCAGCCTGAACTTCAGGCTATCCCCGAGTTTGAATAATTACGTGCAACTACCAACTCTCTCCAAGGGAGTTACGTACCCCGTCTGTGCGCCGCGTACCCTGCTGTCGAACAGGCGTCATCACGGCTGACTTTTACGTCCGTAGCCAGCGACGTCATCGTGGTCGGCGAGCTGTTTCCCTTGTGACGTCAGTTCGGCAGACCTTTGACTGCAGCTAGAGGCTCGTCATCCATCGATCATTCCACTTACGCCGGCAAGTTGGCCGCGAGAACCATTGCAGGCTGCCGTGTGCATCCCGCAGCGACGAAAAGGTCGTGAGAAAGCGCATCTGATGGCTCTTTACCCTCGAGATTAAATATAGGACGATTGTTCGAAGACAGGAATCCTGATCGACTCGGTGATAGGAGGAAGTAAAAAGGGCAATTGTTAATCAGGGTGCAAGAAAGAGTCATCGTTCGTACCTGTTCGTACAGGTACGTGTTCCCCAGTGATCGTCGAAAATATTTTGGTCGATGGTTACTACTTGATAGAATTTGTGATGGCAATGGAGTTAAAAAGAAAGGAACACTAATTATAAAAAGGCAACGCTTTAATAATTGATAACTCGATCGGTGTGTGCTGCACAACGATTCCATAGAGACTGAGTCGTTTGAACAAAGGAATTTGGCTGGTGAACGACCTACACGTACACAATCATACATTAGTATGTAATTAAGAAACATTTTAACATGGATGTTATATATAAAATGTCTCGACTTGTGTCTTTAGCATTCCAACACTATTCCATTTCGCTGGTTTCTCAGAAATTCCAAGTGTCTGTCAGGAGGAAAGAGTTCTCGATGTTGATGACAGATCCTCAGTGTCAATGACAGATACTGACGATATTTAGGTTTAAGTTGAGACACGTTTGAGAACCAATTGTCATCTTATTGTGGATGACTGCTTCGTTAATTTTAGACCAAAAGCTCCTGAAACGTGCGTGCTAGTACTCCTCTTTGTCGACGATCTTTTTATTTGTATTATCACTTGCAGATATTACATTTCAATGATTTATCAAAAATTCTAAATGTCTGTCAGGTGGAAAGAGTTCTCGATGTTATCCTCAATGTCAATGACCAATTTATCTAGGTTTATGTTGAGACACGTTTGAGAACCAATTGCTGTCTTATTGCGGATGACTGCTTCGTTAATTTTAGGCCAAAAGCTCCTCGAATGTGCGTGCTAGTACCCCTCTATATCCGCAACCTTTTTATTTAGGTTATCACTCCTAACTATTGTAGTTTATTAGAAATGTGTGTATTCTAAATGTTTTTGAGAAGAGAAGATTTCTTGATGACGATACTGACGATATTTAGGTTTAAGTTGAGACGCGTTTAGGGACCAGTTGCCATCGAAATATGGATGACTGCTTTATTAATTTCAGGCCAAAAGCTCCTCGAATATGTTTAATAGCAGTCTTCTGTGTTGGTAACCCTTTTATTTAGGTTATGGGTCACTCATCTCACTTTTCTGAAACCACCTTTACCTTCTCAGACCTCTTTTCTAATTATCAACAAAAATATCCTATTCAATAAGTCTCAAACATTATTAATAATTATATACTCATTATTACACGAGATTTGTACTAGCTATACAGGGAACCAGTCGCATAATCTTTGTAATAAAATTTATAATTTCAATTTAGAACTCATAATTCCGAAGTTTGAATTAAATTTGGATACCAAATTGTTAAAACCAATTTATCGTTATTCCAGGCTAATTTACCTAAGTCCAATTTCTAAGTATAAGTCCTCTGAATCTTGTAGCCAATAAAAATAACGTCAGGTGAAAAAATCGGTTGCGTTCTAGGGCCAGCAATCGCGCATATTCATTATTTTAAACGATTCGCGTGCTGTCGTTTCTGATGAACCTTCGAAACGAAATTGATTCCAGTTGATGGAAGAAACTTGCTCGCATGACCACGGGACGCTCGATCTTCCGGACATTCCCCATCGATTCATTCGTTTCGTCAAGCTTTAAACGACACTCGTTTATGCTCGTTAAGACCCTTCGACTAGAATTTCGCCGGGTTATTTGTGAAATAGTTTGATAGGTTAAAATCGCCGCGGAGGAGAGAATGTTTCGATAGATCGGCCAATAGAGGCAAAGTGATTTTATCAAGGATGACAGCGATAAAATCTCGATCGGTTTTCATCTCTTTATGCCGATTGAGCGGCAAGCGTATTCGCCGCTTTCATTCAGCCCCGTTACGAGCAATGGGGCTTTTCCAACTGTTATCGAACGTATTTAGAATCGGTTTAGGCGCGATACATGGGCGATAATCGGTGCACGGACGGGACAGCTCGGCGCAATTGGCGGCAAAGCGTTGCGTTTATGGCCGTCTTTATTGCTTTTCCGCGGCATCGCCGCCTTTGTGAATATTTCAGTCGCTGCGAAAAGCGCGAGAGCCACGGTTGAAATCGCTGCTCACGGTCCCGGTTTTTCCGAACAAACATCGATACGCTTTAAACGAACACCGCGTCGCGCCATTTTACCTGCTGTCCAATTCGAAGCTTAAAGCTCGAAATTGTTCGAGGTCTCTAAACTGTCGCGGTTATATATGTATTAGGGATTATGAAAATGACCTTATTATTAATGAAAATTTGAAAAGGAACCATTTTAAATTTAAACTTCGATATATATTAATTATCGTAACTAATTTTCCAATGTGAATTTAATATAGGGTGTCCAAAAAAATGTATACACACTTTGCGTGATTATAAGTAAATGATATTTATATTATAATAAATTAATATAAATTGAAAAGAATAAGGTATTGAAGTGTGTATACGTCTTTTCGAGACGCCCTGTATATAATGAACACCGAAACTTTTCATATTTCGAAACCAAGTGTATACGACTTAGGCCACTTTCATAGTCATCAGTATATTAATATTTTGGTTAGAAGAAATTTACTATAACTGAGAATAATTTTGGTAGGTATAATGGTTGCTGGCAGGACAGAATTGGATTTTCACTTTGTTCTTCTTCCTTCTTTCGATAGTGAATTATTTCATGCATGATAGGTATGAGAATAAAATATATAGTAAATTTATTAGGTGTATAGTAGATACTCTTTATCATTTAGGGAATAATTAAAATAATATTGGAGTCAATATTCCTCTGGAAGAATTCCTTTCACAGAGAATTGAATAAAGAATGTGGAAAGAATGTCTGAAGGGAAACTGAAGGAAATAAATCAGACCATGAAAAGAGTATTGATAAAACTACCCGATAGACTATAATAGGGTACACAATATAGTAAGCTATACAATATAGTATACAAGAAACTTAACGAAGGCTATAATATTCACAATAATAAAATAAAAAGGAAAACACATAGAAAATTACCCTATTCTATAAACACATTTATGACACCAATGTATAACTCTTTCGTATTCGCCGCTTTCATTCAGCCCCGTTACGAGCAATGGGGCTTTTCCAACTGTTATCGAACGTATTTAGAATCGGTTTAGGCGCGATACATGGGCGATAATCGGTGCACGGACGGGACAGCTCGGCGCAATTGGCGGCAAAGCGTTGCGTTTATGGCCGTCTTTATTGCTTTTCCGCGGCATCGCCGCCTTTGTGAATATTTCAGTCGCTGCGAAAAGCGCGAGAGCCACGGTTGAAATCGCTGCTCACGGTCCCGGTTTTTCCGAACAAACATCGATACGCTTTAAACGAACACCGCGTCGCGCCATTTTACCTGCTGTCCAATTCGAAGCTTAAAGCTCGAAATTGTTCGAGGTCTCTAAACTGTCGCGGTTATATATGTATTAGGGATTATGAAAATGACCTTATTATTAATGAAAATTTGAAAAGGAACCATTTTAAATTTAAACTTCGATATATATTAATTATCGTAACTAATTTTCCAATGTGAATTTAATATAGGGTGTCCAAAAAAATGTATACACACTTTGCGTGATTATAAGTAAATGATATTTATATTATAATAAATTAATATAAATTGAAAAGAATAAGGTATTGAAGTGTGTATACGTCTTTTCGAGACGCCCTGTATATAATGAACACCGAAACTTTTCATATTTCGAAACCAAGTGTATACGACTTAGGCCACTTTCATAGTCATCAGTATATTAATATTTTGGTTAGAAGAAATTTACTATAACTGAGAATAATTTTGGTAGGTATAATGGTTGCTGGCAGGACAGAATTGGATTTTCACTTTGTTCTTCTTCCTTCTTTCGATAGTGAATTATTTCATGCATGATAGGTATGAGAATAAAATATATAGTAAATTTATTAGGTGTATAGTAGATACTCTTTATCATTTAGGGAATAATTAAAATAATATTGGAGTCAATATTCCTCTGGAAGAATTCCTTTCACAGAGAATTGAATAAAGAATGTGGAAAGAATGTCTGAAGGGAAACTGAAGGAAATAAATCAGACCATGAAAAGAGTATTGATAAAACTACCCGATAGACTATAATAGGGTACACAATATAGTAAGCTATACAATATAGTATACAAGAAACTTAACGAAGGCTATAATATTCACAATAATAAAATAAAAAGGAAAACACATAGAAAATTACCCTATTCTATAAACACATTTATGACACCAATGTATAACTCTTGAAGTTGAGTCTGACACAAAAATATATTATATATTCGAGAATATAAAAATAAAAATATATACTATATTATATATTGGAAAATATAAAAATAAAAATATATAATATATTGTATATTAGAAAATATAAAAATAAAAATGTATAATATATTTTAAATAACGAAGATATTAAGGTGAACAGAGTATACGTAGTATAAACTAGTATTTTATAACTAGCAAGCTATCAGGGACGTCTCATTGCTCTATTTCCTTGGGTCCACTTGAAGACTGTCAATTTCCATATTTTGTTCGATCTTCTACAAATTCGTGTAGTCGAATACCGAGTCACTTCGAAGAGACAATCATTCGAAATGCCACGACTCGCGTTTTTAGACTCTCATTCGCAAATAAAATATTTTCACGCTCCACATAATCCAGTGCCCCGCACAATCGACGCCAGAGTACGATATTTCGAGCTGCCAGTCTGGCTCGCTATGAAACCGTAACTGTACCTCTCGAATTCCCGTTTTTATGATCCGATACGCGTTATTAAAATAAATGTTAAATCAGTGGCCGATCGGATTAACTGGAGCGAGTGATTCGATAAAAATATATGTCAAAAGCAGCGGCGACGACGGCGGCAGTAGCGCGGTCAATGAAAAATCCGCCGCGTGCGCGTAATAAAAACGAAATAACGCGGTCCACGAGTGAAAGAGAGCTGTTTTACCTGCGGCGAAAATTGCGCGATTGCGCGATCATGATCTGGACCATCAACTCCCATCGCGAGTTCGCTAATAGGACAAAGGAATTATTTCACGTCGGGGTACGGTAAATTACGCAAGAACAGGAGGATTTTTATCGCTCGAGTCATCCGATTAGCCAATGGCGGAGTCTCTTCCCGTTGAATATCGCTCGGATGACCGACAGAGTTAATGATCTATAGATCGCCGATAGGAATGTAGCTTGTTTAAATTCCATCTGATATTTAAGGACGATTTTAATATTAGAATTGCCAAGTCATATTAATAATTTAGGATTATTGATTTAGTTAATAATTTAGGAATCACAGGTAGAGGTGTAGTCTATTTTGAATTCCATTTACTATTTAGGTACGTTTTTAGTATAGGAAAAAATAGGTCAGATTAGCAAGAAAATTAATAGTTTAGAGATTAGTATTAAAGGTGCAGGCGACTTAAATTCCATTTGGTATTTAGGGACATTTCCAATATTAAAATTGCTCAATCATATTACCAAAAAAGCTAATAATTTTGGAATCACAGGTAGAGGTATAGTCCATTTAAATTCCATTTTATTTAAGAACGTTTTTAGTATTGGAAATATTAAATCAGATTACCCAGAAAATTAATAGTTTGGAGATTAGCATTAAAGGTGCAGACTATTTAAATTCTATCTGCTATTTAAGGACGTTTTTAATATTAAAATTGCTGTCATATTACCAAAGAAGGTAATAATTTAAGAATCACAGGTAGAGGTATAGTCCATTTAAATTCCATTTACTATTTAAGAACGTTTTTAGTATTAGAAATACTAAGTCAGATTACCAAGAAAATGAATAATTTAGAGATTAGCATTAAAGGTGCAGACTGCTTAATTTCCATCTGTTACTTAGGGACGTTTTTAATATTAGCATTGGTAAGTCACATTAATGATTTAGTTAATAATTTAGAAATCACTGATAGAGATGTAGCCTATTTAAATTCCATTTTATTTAAGAACGTTTTTAGTATTGGAAATATTAAATTAGATTACTAAGAAAATTAATAGTTTAGAGATTAGCATTAAAGTTGCAGGCTACTTAAATTCCATCTGCTATTTAAGGTCGTTTTTAATATTAAAAATTGCTAAGTCATATTAATGATTTAGAGGTGTAGCCTATTTAAATTCCATTTGCAATTTAGCAACGTTTTTAGTATTGCAAATAATGAATCAAATTTCCAAGAAAATTAATAGTTTAGAGATTAGTATTAAAAGTGCAGGCTGCTTAAATTCCATCTGATATTTATTGACATTTTTAATATTAGAATTAGATAAGTCACATTAATGATTTAATTATTAATTTAGAAATCACTGATACAGGTATAGCCTATTTAAATTCCATCAGCTATTTAGGAACATTTTTAATACATTTTAATCACCAAGTCAAATTACTAAAAAATTAAAAACTTAAAAAACTATTAAAGCTGTAGAAAATACAAATTCCCATAACAAACGAGTAACTTTAACCTCGGTACTTCTAGTACTCCTTAAGTATCATTAAAATAAACAAAAAATCGTCTTAATCAGCATTCCGAAATATTTATTCAATTATCATTTCCAATACCAAGAGACCTAAGTCTTCTCCATCTCCGAAATGCTCTAGAAAATCCTCGAGTAATCACGTCGATAGTTTCCGAGGAAGCACAGTCCTCGGAAAAAGACAGTTTCCCTTAAGGAAAATCGCGGTAAGAGGAACGATCCGGCGTGAAAACACGTGCATCCGCGTTTCGAAGAGAGACGATCAATTTCGTGAGATATTCGGAAAACCGCGAGCGCCGCTTAAGCTGGCTTTACCGTATGACGTATGCCGCGAGTCGTTCCGCTCGATGAGAATCGCGAAATCTTATGGGGGTCGGTTAATCTGTAAAATATTGCCGGCGTACCCTTACTTACGCGCTTTGCCACGCGGAAAAGCGTACCCTCGGCAAATATTTATTCCGTTGGAAAGTACACACGTGTGTCGTATATCTCTCTCCCATATTTCCCTCCACCTGTATCGCGCTCTCCACTCGCGGACGACCGTTCTAGGGACATCTAGTTACTTTTCCGCCATTCCGAAGACTTTGGATTCCGCTTGAAATTTTCGCACGGTATCACTCGGCGTTACCTCGAAATTTTTCTCTTGGTAATGGTAATCGCTTTACTTACTGGGCAAATAACGTATCGAATTTTCATTTTTGCAATTATTGGAAGTATAGCTTTCATTGAAATGAAATCGCGATTGGATATACCTGTTCGGTTTAATTAATTTTACTCCAGTGTATCATGTGTACTTGGATATTTATCACAGCGTGGTTATTTTAGCAGCAAAATTGCTCGATGCATCAAGTGAATAATCAATCCTTATATTTCATTCTGATACTTTCCGTACGTTAAATTCGCGAATACTGCGACATCATGACGAGTCTAGCTCGTTATACGTCTTTCATATTTAAGATGACACAAAGACGATCCAGGCTCTTCGTGCTTGTAATAAAATTATACCCAACGCGTTCCAACGTAAGCAAAATTCGTATAAATTTCGAAAATTATAAAAATTTTGTTAATTAAAAAATTTTTATTTTTACTCTGACTATAGAAAATTAAATTGGATACGATTTCAATCCGTCAGTTTTTACAATTAAATCGTAACACACAGGGGATGAATTAAAAATAGATTATAATTTGAAGTATCATCGAAATTTTAATTATTTCGTGTTTAGTTTTCGCCTCGTGAATTACGAATATTAGGTGAAGTAAAAAGAAATACTGAAATATTTAGGTAGTGGCCAACATTGTTAACTTACTTCGTCTTTCATTATATTAGGTGCAGTGAAAATAAATCCATTATTTTTGCGTGAAATCGAATGCAAAAATAATGGATTTCTTTTCGCTTCACCTAATATTTTCATACATTTTTATTACCATTTTCTTAGTTACAATCGTTCGTTATTAAATTACCGATAAATAAAATGTAGGTAAATGCGTGTGACATAATCGCGGCTAATATGCAACATAGGTTTTGTTCGACGAATTCTCAGTCCGACAGTGTTGGCACAATGGCGGCACGTTCATCCAGTCAATCCATCCGCCATTTCTTTTCTCAATGCCTTCCCGCGATCTCATTGTCCGGAAATAAAAGCTTGCTTATTGTTAAACACACACGGCATGGAACAAAACGAAATGCAGAACGGTGTACACCTTATTCTTCCGAATACGTCTACTGTAAACTCGTTCCCCTTAATACCTTTTCATGCAACCGGTTCAACGAACAACCGCGATAGTAATACGAATGCCTATTGAAGATACTTTATTAATTAACGGTTCGAATTGCTTGAAAGAAGCGAGTCTACACAAAACCGGATCGATGAAGCGAATTCCTCGAATATTCCGCTTTTCAATTAGCCGCAAACGCTGACCGAAACAGGCCTCGTCGAACGTCATTCGGTCCATCCTGTTCATTCACGCGACGATTCTTTATGCACGATTTTTCCCGCGGTCAAGCAGCATCCACGATTCCCTATTTATCAGTAAAATCGCGCGACCTGGCATTTATCTTTCAGTTCCCGTTTCGGAAATATAATTCACCGGCCGGGGCTGCGCCTGGCGTTGAAGATGGCCTTTATCCGAGTCGGCTTTCAGAGCCGCACGATAACAGCCTGCCACAGAGTGGGCCCGAGGAAAACAATGAAAATAAGGATACGTCCGACGAGTGTGTCCCGCTAATTAAATTTCCGTTTCCTGCTTGTCCGCTTCTCATCTCGTCCTTCCAACCCTCTTTCCTTTTTTTCCTCCTTTTCAACCCCGAGCCCTGCCCTCTTCATTTACCCCGTTCCTCCGAGTCTTCGTCCTCCATTTTCTCCCTGCTCCGCGCTTTTTGCCCCGGCTATTCGGAAGCGTGGCTTTTCCTCCCTCGTTCCGCGGAAAATGGCCAAGTCTGTTCGATATCGTAGATATTTTTCCACTGTTACTCGAACCGGGGGTTATAGTCGTAAGATTCGCCTAGCAGCGGATAATTTGAGAGATAAGCTAGACGAAGCGACGAGTCGTTTGATTTTCCTGGCATTGACAAAAATTGGCAGCGATTTGGAGAAAAATTACTGATAAGTGGTCGTTGACAGACTGATCGCGAGTAGCACCGAAAGAGGGTGGATTTCCACGTGTGAGGAGTTGTCAGCGAGGCACTTTTGGGTAGTTAGAAAGAGAAAGGAATTTAACTTGAGGGGATCCTCCCTATGGGGTTCCGATGGGATGTGGAGAAAAATCACTGATAAACGGATCTTGGCAGTCGTCGACAAACAATCGTCAGTAGTCTTTGACAGACTAATCGCGAGTAGCACCGAAAGAGGGTGGATTTCCACGTGTAAGGAATCATCAACGAGAGATCTTTGGGTAGTTAGAAAGAGAATGAAATTTAACTTGAGGGGATCCTCTCCATGGGGTTTCTATGTCACGTCGTTTCCACGAATAGGAAGGTTTTGAGAATCGGCGTGCGTGTGCTTCGCGCCTGGATTAGTTCTTCTTCCGTGACCGGTAGAGGCGCCACGTCCGCGTGCTGCGTTGCGTAGCCATCTTGGTAGGCAGGTTGAGAACTAACTCTCCGTGGTCGTCGCTGCAACTCCATCTTTGTTGTCCTATCCTCCTTATGCTAGGTTCTTATGCTACTTATATACTATACTATAGCTAATACTACGCTATTGATGCCTAACCATATCTTCTCTGACCCCAAATCGTTGGAGGTTGCGCGTCTTGTGTTCTTTTTCGTTCGTGGTCACCAGTTGTGGGGGTCCCCCCATGGGGCTTCGTGGTTTCGATGGTTCCTACGGATGGTCTGGTGTTCCTATGGTGTTATTCTGTTGGTATCCCCGTTGATCGTGGTGCTATGATGGTGTACTAGATAGGAAGGACGAAAAGAATAGGAAGGGTGAGCATTTCGTCCTGGGTCTGTTAGTGGACTCGTCAGTAAAGCTACCTAGCAGGTCCTCCCTTAATACTAGGTTTACAGACGCTATCTGTATACCTATTTCTAAGGACACCTGTCAAATTGACAGGTAAAGGAAACCACGTGCCTTTCTTTTCAACTTCCAATGTTAAATTGGAAGTATATTTTTGAATTGAAAGTATTATTTTTAACATTGGAATACAATTGCTTAGTTAAGCAATGTATATAAACAGTTTGGAAATTCTATATATATAGAAAATGGAGGATTTTCATTCACCTAGCATTTGCGAACCTTCTTCAAGTAGGAATCCCTCTATCAGGGTAGGTGAGAAATGATGAGGGTGAGAATGATGCCGCCACAAACTTCTCTAACATGGTTTTCTTCATGGTTATATTTTGCACAGCTGTGTGTCGTCATATTTTCTGATTTTTGCTAATGACTTTTCGCCTTCGTGTCGATATTCGTAATTAAGAAGCTACCGAATGAGAGTCGCACTCTCGTTCGCGCTCAATGGTCGAGCAGTTAATTTTTACAGCGTCATACGTCGATCGACGTCTCCTTGCATTCTCTACAGGGGTAGGAGGAATTTATAATACCTCTCTCGGGCGGCTCGGATCGGGGCGTTAAAGTTAACGGCTTCCAATATCCGACGTATAGGGCTATACTGCACTCAACAGCCTGATAATGCTTTACTTGCATTATGGAAAACAGTTCGTTAAAACCGTATTATCCGCTCCGTCGAGCGACGACGCTGGCCAGAGGCTCAGCTGTGTGCCAGAAGTCTCTGGGACCCGATATATCGCGGAATATCGTTCTACGTGCTTTTAGATGTCGTTCAAAAATTCCGAATGTTGCCCCACGGGTAATTCGAAATCGTCCCCCCGCGTGGGGATAGATATTTCCGAATAAATTTCGAATTTTATTTTTAATACGAAAGTTGCGGTATTTATTGCTAATTATTAGAAATAATTATTGAAATAATATAAATTAATTATAGAAATAATTATTGAAATAATATAAATTAATTACAGAAATAATTATTAGAAAGTTGCGGTATTAAAATTTAGGAATATTTTCTTGGCGAGGGTTGATAATTTTTAGGTTAGTTTATGAAGAATTTGGGGAGTGTAGGTTATTTTGAATTTATGTTTCGCAGGCGTTTCGCGGAGAGACTCTTGATGCTTCGAGCATAAATGACTGTTGATGACTTTACTCGCGGATTAATTTCGACGTGCATGTACCTTCGCGTAGCGGGTGTATAAACTTCAGCTAATGGAACCACGGTACTATGAATTTCTGGAAAGTGACGGATAACAACGATAAGTGCTTCCCTCGAACTTGCTCGTCTCGATATAGGGAATAGACTGTTAAGGAAATCGAATATCGCTGATCCACCAAAGGATAAATTGCGAACTATCTTATTGGGTAATTCGGGGTACAATAGGGTCCAAAGGGTGCAGTTTCTAATTAAAAGGTTAGGAGAATCTATGGAGCCTAAATAGGGAACCCTAGGTCACGTATTACGCCATTGCACCTAATATTTTCCCTCGATACTTTATTCATTTCGAGAAACACGTACTCCATGCTTATCAAGTCATTTCATTAACCACTTTCGCCACGATTTAACTTTCGGTTGCCGTGCCGCGCTCTACAATATAACATGTGGTAAGATGTTACATCGACGTGGTATACACGTCACTGGCGGCTTGGGAACAAAAGCATCTCGACGTGCGTGGCACGTCTTTATAGCGCAAGTGGTTAAACAAAATAATTTCCGTTTCTTACAATTTCACATGCTGTTCGATAGCCTAAGTTTGTTCACTCTTTAACCCTAACGAAACGTAATTACCAAAGCACCATGACCGTGTTGTCGAAGGATTCGAGGAACCGTAGACCGCGTATTACGCCATTTGCACGTCGCACAAATCTTGGCGAAGCTTGGCCGAGCTTTACCGAACAGCGTGGTCGAAGCTCGACGGATGGGACGCGTGTATAAAACTGGCTGAATCGTGGCGCGAACATATCTCACCCCAATCCGAGAAGACAGCGAATTCGAGCCGGCATTGTTCCAGCGCTCTGCCTTATCACCGTTCTCCAATTCCCTTTGGAAGTGTCCCCTACACCTCGAAGGAGCCCCGTGCAATTCTCAAGGCTCCGACCGGAGCCAACTCGATCCTCGGCCGTGTCGTGTATCCACGCCCACCGGCTGCACCGAGTCGATGGCCATTGTACTTTAAACAAAGCGGCCGGCGTGAATTGTACGGGATTTAATGAAAGAAGATCGGGGCCCACCCTTTCTATCCGTCCGGCAGAATGGCGGCCACTCTCGACTGTCTTTAACCGGCGCCGATTTCTGAATTATTGAGAACGCTCCCCGTGAAACCGGCCGCGCCGACGTCCCGTGGAATTTGTTAAACGAACTGTGAACCGACGTCGGAGAATTTTTCATACCCAAAGACCGACGGATTCGTCTGGCTGCCCTAATATTCCCCCGAACCTTCCCCCCGTTCATTGTCATCGATTTTACAACAAGGTCGCGTGTAGCTAATGCCACAGATAGGCTGCCAAATTTTTCCTGGTCTCGTTTCCCAGGTGAACGTGCAGTAGATCGAAACACAGGTGTAAACATAAATTGTAGGATCAATTTCAATCGTTTGAGGCTCGAGAATTTTCGATTAACTTCATTTTTGGGTGATTAGAGAGTATTGTCTGATGAAGGTACCTTTAGATTTTAAATATTGTAGGATTTTTGGCTAAATTATTCCTATGCAGACAGAGTTCTGTGCGAATAATAAATAACAACTGTCTTTTTATAACAAAACTGGTTTTATTTAATTAAAATGTTACACTAAGTTTCTCACACGATCTTCTACTCACTACGCCTCTGCCACACACGTTCAGCCTTCTGCCTTCTGACTCTTTACTCTGCCTAGCCTCAATTCTGTCTCAATACTTTGTTAGTGTCCATCGTTCGCCATTCCATAATATATTGTGATCAGTTTCGGATAGGTTGCGAAATTTTCCTAGTATTCGTTTCCCTTTTCCGTTCCCCACGTGGGCGTGGATAGAAATATGGGTGTAAACATAAATTGCAGGATCAATTTCAACCCTTCGATGTTGGAGAGTCTTCGATTAACTTCATTTTTGGGTGATTAGAGAGTGTTGTCTGGAGTCTGATGAAGGTACATTTAGATTTTAAATATATTATGATCAATTTCAGATTGGTTATGACATTTTTCCTTGTTTTGGAAAATCGTTATTGTATTTTGGGGAAATTCTGACGAGTTGTAAGTCCATCTGGCGATCTCGTTATGTTGTCACCAAATTAATATTGGACAACTGTTTCAATTATCACGTGCAAAGGAAGATCTCGGCTGGAGTCGAACGTTAGACTCTGATACAACGATAGAAATCGAACTCGACTTATTTTTCGTAGAACTGCTCTCTTGAATTTTCCTAAGATCGGTCTTAGGAAAATCGGGAGCTCGCCAAATATTATTGGCTAATTGGACCAGGGTCCACAGTGAATAAGTGGACAGTTCTCATTCACTCGTCATTCGTACCAATCGAAACATTGCTACCAACGGATAGGAATGTAGGTGTAAACACAGATCTCAGGATTATTTTTAACATTTTGTGATTCGAGAGTCTTCAATCAGATTCATCTTCTCAGGTGAACGAATATATAAAAATGGATGTAAATACAGATTATGGGACAAGTTTCAAGGTCCACCAGCTTCTGGGGCTCGACAGTGTTTGATTAACTTCATTTTCGAGGATGAGAATAGTGTCTTGAGACTGTTGACGATGTATAGAGACTTGGAGATGCGTTCGAGGGACTTCGAAGAGATTATGTTTGAGTAGATAGAGAGTGCAGCAAGCTATTCACCCTAAATTGTTACGTCATTCGAGAATTTTAGGACGCCATATTCGTGTTACATCAGAGATCCTCTCAGGTACCCCTTTGTTCTTTGTTTTCATTATTATAGTTGTGAATAACAGTAGATTCATTTGCATTCGTGTGCATTCTAATATGCTCCTTATGTGTGATGAGAGAGACCACGTACTTAGAGTAACCACGTGTTAATTGAGGTTATGTATCAGTTATACTCCAAGAGGATTTCCACTCCAATAATAAAATTAATATATTTACAGTTATTCCAGCAATAGTAATAAATTTCATTTAATAACATCGGTAAAATATTCCCATTGATGCTATTCGCGCATATTCTCACAAAATATATACTCTCGAGGCAAGGAATTACTCGGTGAAAGAGAAATTCCCATCGCCGATAGAGGTTTCCCGTATTTCACGCATTTTACTTGCACCCCTCCATCGCTCGCAGAAAATAAGCCTTATCATGCTTATTTAAACTTTCCCGCGAACTTATTACACTACCCCAAATTCGCCGGAACTTCCCCTTGTAACGCTCGTTCCGGCGGAGGTCATCAAACTTGCTCGCAGAGGGTGCTCGCGTCGAGGCGCGAAAATCCAACGGAAGTTTGCCGCGGTGCGGAGAATCGTCACGAGGCTGGCAGTTCCGCAGACGAGAGCGGGAAAAAGCTGCTGGTAAACTTAAACACGACCGCCGCTACAATGTAATTACCCCTGGTTGAACTTTTTACTTGGCCCTCCAGGAGCAAACGCTCGACGTGCATCCGTAGCAAGTTTACGGTCGGACGTGGCCTGACATGTCCGTGGAAAAATTCCTCGTCTGCGGCCTCGGGAGCAGGTATTCCCGTGAAGTTGCTACGTCCGCCTTCTCCGTCCTCGGTTTCACGCGTTCGGGAAAAAAGCACCCCGTCCCGTGCGAAAGTTCCTCTGCCTCTCTGTCAGTCTTGACTCGGGTACACACCCGGTGGTCGAAGAAAGACAAAGAGACCTTTGCACGGCGATTTGCTACGCCTCGAAGAGAAGATACACGGGGTCAGGTCCGGGATGGAGTCGAAGGGATGGCTTAACGACGGACCGTCGGGGATAAGGGAGAAACGAGTTGAACTTTTTGACGACTGGCAGCGGACGCTGCGAGATAAACGTCGCCCTTTTAGCAGCGCCGCCAGTGGCGGTAGATAGCGGCTGGCATGGGTCAGTCTATCTAGAGACATTGCTGTAACGACTTGTTTTGTCGGGCGCCGAATCGAAAGGCACAAATCACTATTGCGACAGGAAGAAGTGGAAGAAAAAGTGGTAGGATCGGGTCGGTCTATCACGGAAATCGAGTTCCAGGAGTTCGGCAGGGAGCTACAGTGGCGCCACTGGTGGGGAGAATTGGAATCATCTTTGCTTCGCAAGCTATATGGACGAAATTTCGGAGATTAGTTTAGGTTAGGATTGGTGTTTGTTGGAACTTATGGTATAATAAATTGTACATCGAAGGTAGTAAATGAAAATTTAGTATTGCGGGATGAAGGGATTTGAAATGATCTTTGATCGAGTTTGTAGGTTAGGATGGAGAAGATTGATATTTACATAGTATATGGACAAAATATTGGAGATTAGGTGAGATTACGTTGTTTAGTACTGGAACTTGTATATTTGACGAATAGTATATTGAACATAGGAAATAGAAATGTAGTATAGTGAGATGGATAGGTGGGTGACAATCTAGTGTTTGTGAGACGTCTGTACAAAATATTGGAGACTACTCGACTCGATTAATCGATCTCTCACGTGTTGTCGATGATTTACAGCGAATAAAAATAGCATTTAAATAATAATAACAGTTAAATAATTAAAGCAGGAAATTAACGTTAATTTTGTTGCAAGGAACTAAATAATTTTGATATATTCAAGAAGACAATCCCTACAAATAATTCTTGTACTTAGTGTTCGTTTTCTTAAATCTTCAAAGTAGGAAATAAAATTTAATCGATTTAAGTACAATTAAATTAATTTTCGAGAACTACTACAACTAATATTAAAATTTTCGTTATAAAGTCTATCAGTTGGCTACTACTCGTGGAAGCTACCGAATGATCAAAAACAAAATGGACGCACCGAGCAATAGGAATAATTAATATATCGGTATGGGGTTAGAAAACAATTTTGCGAAATGGAAGTATATAAACGGAGCATAATTGGCGAATATTCGGGATTATGGAAAAACGTTATAAGGAATTTAAAATATGCAGCTTATAAATATTAATTAATGTCATGGGACGGAGTTACGCGTGCACGTCACTCAGCCATGGAATTAAATCGGCGACGGACTTTTCCATGGTGGTCGCCGCGGCTCGGTAATGGTGTCGATTATATTTGGAGATATATAGAAAATTGAAAGCTAATTGCGTCGAGAATTAAAGGCACCCACGTAGCTCGTTACAACGTAATATCACGTATGCATCGTGGGTGCCAGGGGATCAATAAAACCATTTAAAGCCGATTTCGCATTTAGCGAATAAACGAACTTTGGTTACCGGTGGTTAAAGTGAAATAATCATACCGCGACTGCTCACATGTTGATGGAGATTATTAAATTTCGGCCGAAAAGACGGATGACGTGCAATTACGTCGCGTGTTCGCATAACCTCCGCAGTCCCAATAGTGCCTAATTGAAATACCATTTTTCGTTCGCTCAGGCAGTCTCGTTTCAAACTCGGATAATAATGCACGATAATACCGATGTCATAACATAATTATTTTTCAACGAGAATATAAAAATTTACCATTCCTATTCGTCTAGAATAGGTTAACTTAGTATAACGTGAGAAGAATGAATCGTAAGATTAGATCTTATATTGACAGAGTAGATCAGTTTTGCGTTACAAAGGATAAAATTTTGCAAGGTAGGACAATATTTATTTTTCCCTATTTTAACACTAAATGTACCGATACTTTACACATACCCATTCTTACGATAAAGAGTCAAATGATGAAATGATGAATTTCTTTCGGTAAAAAATAAGTTAAGAGAAAAACGGAAAACGAGAAATTAAATAATCAGATAATATAAGAATTTGTAGAAAGTCAGATGAGCGAAAGAAATAACAATAAATGTATAATTGTAAAGTAAATTTTGGAAAGGGTCCTTTGACCCCGCTTGGTACATTTATTCTTAAAATATTTCGAAATTAATGATTTCGAGTAAGGAGTAATTAATTGTGCTTCACGAAGATGAGAGGAATAGTAGAACACACGATTTCAAAATTGATTTTCCCGACAACGAAGATTCAAATGAAGACATTTGATATGCTTTTTGAAGGAATCAATAGGATCAATTCATTCTTCATTATTCCACCAATACTGGGACACCTTGTATATCATTAAACATCCTCATATACTACAATAACTAAATACATAAAATAATCCTCTACGAAATATAATTAAATATAGTAACTTACGCGCACATGTTCTTTTATAATGTAACAAGTATGAATCGTAAGATTAGATTCTTATATTAATAGAGTAGATAAATTTTGTGTAACAAAGGGTAAAATTTTTCATGGTAGGATAATATTTGTCTTTCCGTATCTTAAAATATTTCGATAGCAACGATGTCGAGTAACGAGTAATTAATTATGCTTCACGAAGATAAAAGGAATAGTAGAACACACGATTTCAAAATCGATTTTCTACATAAGGAAGCTTCAAACGAAGACATTCGATTTTATATTTCCGATTTTCTTTTTCTCGTAGGATCAATTCATTCTTCATTATCCCATTAATACTGGGACACCCCGTATGATATTAACCCTTTGCACTCCACGACTTTTTGGCTAGAGAAGAATAGAAATTCAAAGATTCTCTACTATAAAACTGACCATACTTTTTTTAGCAATAAATAAAGAATTGTATAATTATTTGATTTCGATACCTCGCATCGAATATTAATTAATATCGATCTTCCAAATTTTATGAAATGGTGACTGAAGCTCATATACTACAATAAATAAATACATAAAATCATTTTCTACGAAATATAATTCCCATTTAAAATAATTCCATCCATCGTGATATACAATTATTCTTAAAAATGATCTCAGTTACTATAATGACTATATACTTAAAATCATTCTCTACGAACTATAATTCCCATCCAAATTACTTCCATCAATCACGATATACAATTATCCTTGAAAATTATTTCGGTTACTTGTCAATATTCCCAAAAACAGAAATCATGTCATTTCCAAATTAGAAAATCTCCTTGCCCTCGCAGAAATTAACGAAATCATTTTTGAAAAGCTCATTCTTCAAGTTTCCCATATCATGAACCATGTACGATGATTACGATTGTGGCAGGACATGGACACGTGGTGGTAGCATTAGTTAAACGTAGCTCGGTGAGACGCGAAAAACCGGCGATTGGTTGCGCGGAAAGTTGGTCCGAGGTCGAAGGGCGCGCACGAAGGGTTAATCGTGCGAGTTGGAAATTTCTGGCGGTTGCAGCGGGAGAAAGAAAGCGGAGCGGGCAGGAAGCGGACAGGAACCGGATGCCGCGGCGGAGGACGAAGTTTCGGGCTTTCGCAGCCTTCCACGCGGAAACGTTCTCTGATCTATCGCTACTTTAAACCAAAGGGAAAGCTGCGGCGATCTCGTGGAACGCGCTGGCTCTAAACGAGGGGAAATCGAACTTTTCCAATTGATTCGACTTAAACTGACGAAGGGAACCACCTTCGGTAGAAATCGCCCGGCTTGCGCGCCATCTCTCCCACCCTGATACCCCCGGCTAGTCCCACTTCACCCCTGGCCACGACATCGCTCTTACAGCTGCAAGTTTCTCCCCTTGCTTCTCCTTTGCCGGCTTCATCGCCTCGACTTCGCTTCGATCTTTCCTTTCGATCTCGGCCCAGACGACTTTGCCGAGGGAATATCGCGGCAACTTCGTTCGAGCTTGGTCCTTGCGGTGTGTGCGGGGATAGACTGGACCTGTTTTCGCTTTTGCCATGCTTGCTTCCGCGTGCCGAGCATGGCGGTCCACTCGCGTTCCTCGAATCGTTCAGTCACCTCGAATCGAATATACGGGTTCCATTGTTTTTCGGGTTAAGTTTGAGGTGTCTTAGGGTGCTCTTCGTTGGAGATGTCTAGGATTAGCCGAGGGTCTAGGATCTTTTGTGAGTTTGTTGTATAACAACCGTATATTTATTATAAAATTATAATTTACACGCGTTTTACATTCTAATATCCTAATAATTATATCCTAATTTAAACCTAATATTTATATCCTAATCAACTTAAGATAAGAAAATCGTATGTCTTCGAGACGAGGTCACCATTCTAAAAACAGGAGAGTAGGAAGATAGTAATTATTTTCTAATTTCCAATTTTCGGTCCTGATTCTCTGCTCTAATATTGTTCCACAATAGGCCTAAGAAGTTGACCCTATCTCTCCCTCTCTCTCTTCTATATCATCCCTATATTGTCTACCATGTCCAACAATTCCAGCTTCTTCATCAAACTAAGAGAAAAGCATCGTGCCTTCGAGGCAAAGTCACCATTGTGGAAACAGAAAAATAGGAAGATAGTAATTATTTTCTAATTTCCAATTTTCAATCCTGATCCTCGGATCTAATATAGTTCCACAATAGGCCCAAGTTGTAGGCCACAATTGACCTTATCTCTCTCCCTCTCTTCTGTATCATTTTCATTCTGTCAATCTCCTCCAACAATTTCAACTTCTTCTTCTTATCTCAAGAATCGAGTACCATCCTCCCTCCTTAAATTCAGAAAGGACGAAGTATTCGTTTCTCGAGACGATTGGTGAATTTCGGCCTGCATAGTAGCGAAGACCTACGGAGCTCGCGACTCCTCCAAGACGAATTTCGCGCGAGTCCCAGCATCCTAAATTAAACTCGTAGCATACGAGACACGTCGCGGTGTCTCGTTCATTTCATCCCGCGTGTAGTTTCGTCGTTTTTAAAAGTCTTCGCCGGGAAAAATCTGGACGGGTCCTAGGAGCCGAGGGAACCCCGGCGGGGGAGACAATACCGGGAGGAAAACTAATTTCGCCCCGGTGGACGAAAGACGAGCAGAAGGAAATAGGAGCGATCCGAAAGAAGGGTTCGTAACGTGATTTCGCGAGACAAAACCGTGGGGGCTATGATGCGCGATAACGTTGCACGTACAGCACGCGCTCCGCCGCCCGGAGAGATTGTCAGGCCAATAATGCATTTCTCGTGGAAAAATCCAGCAAAAGAGTACGTTCGGTCCAGAGATTTAGTCATTTAAAATGCATAGAGTTCATAACTTATTCCCAGACGACTGCCGCCACCCCGCGCCGGCTATTGCAACCCTGCTCCATCCCTTTCCCGTTCTTCCGGGATACCTCACGGGCAACGTGTTTTCACGCTCGTGACTCTTACGTTGTTTCGCCAGCGGTTTCCCCTTTGACGTTCCACATTGTCAAGGCTCGCGATGATGCAGCACCGTGTCAAACTCGCCCTGTCGAATTCTGCAAACGAAAAATCGCTCACCGATTTCCGTTACGCGTCTTTGCATCCATTTCTCGTGGAATCTTGCTTCATCTTCTCACGCTGTAATGGATTTTCCACCCTTTCCCTTCGACCTACATATTCTTCCCTACGTCCTTTGCATTTCTCGTACTCTCGCGTGCGAGTAACGAAAGATTCCTGAAATCGGTAACAGTCTGAAATTTTATTTTCTATTTTATTTGTTTATTGATTCTTTGTTTAGGGAAATTTATTTAGATATTTTATCAGCAGGAGCAAGTGGTTGTTAGAGCGATATTTGTTAGAGGAGATGACAATGACGAGTCCATAGAAAAATCTTTCTCTTTATATACCTGTCTGAATATGGTTATTAAGCGTTTTTCACTCATATCCAGCCAGCAGCGAGGGAGCGAAAAAGTTCCCTAACGAAATTACGAGCAACGAGTAACAGAATTTTCAGCAACATTCCAGCGAATTAGCGCTCGCGACGCTCACAAAGGGACGATTTAAACGGGTTAACAGCGCTACAGAGTTATCCTCGCTAACTGATCCTGCACGTGATGGAACGATGATATGGAACGACGATATTGAGGGATAATACGTGTCGTTGGTAACAGACGTTCCTCTTAGGGAACGTCAAGGGTTATTTACCATGTAGGATCGTTTTTGGGTGGATTCACTTAAGATAGTATTGTTAATACAACGTTAACACGGGACCAGAAAGTTACGATTAGCCGAATGTTCGTGTATCGGATTGTGGCTTGACGGAGACGAGCTGGAAATTCCGATCAATTCCGAGTCTTTTGTAGTCTGTTTGTAATTTCACTTTGGAAACCGTTTACCGTGGAAAATATTCGAGTGAGCTGGCTGAAGGAAGAATATTAGATTCGATTCCTTAATATTCTACAAATTATCCTTATACAGGTAGTGTTAGGGTGATATCTGTTCATTTCCTAGTAAATTTTTTATCAGAAAGTCTTCGTTTGCCAAATTTTTTCCTGGCTTTATTGACCCAGTGTCCGAATAGAGTCTATTACAGGACCCCCGTTTCAATTTTAAGCGTCGTAGCGTAACTGTTAATCTTCGTTTGTATCGTCGATAGGTTAAGAACAAGAGCTGTTAGGTAAAGATATACGTGTAGGATCGTTTTAGGATGGATCGACTTAAGATAGTATTGTTGACTTCTTAATGGAATAAAATAAGCTTGTAAATAGAATGACAGCGGCTAGCTATGAAACAAGAGAGATTCGCTATGGGCACACTTTTCTGATCTTTCTTAAAACTGACTCTTACAACTGACTTTCATAAACTGTCCTTTCACGCCTTTGCACCCTTGCTTTTAACC
The DNA here is from genome assembly GCF_001483705.2 of Eufriesea mexicana. Taxonomy (NCBI): domain Eukaryota; kingdom Metazoa; phylum Arthropoda; class Insecta; order Hymenoptera; family Apidae; genus Eufriesea; species Eufriesea mexicana. The sequence continues at coordinate 250,634 of NW_016909322.1, read as the reverse complement.
ATTCATTCTGTCCTCTTTCGTACTCAGGCTTTCTTTCTCGATCTTGCCCTTTTCCAGGCAACCTCGGTGGGAAAGGTACTTCGACCACTCTGGACGCATCCCTAAATTTTTAATCGACTTTGTCATAAACATTCTTTGCAGTCAATCCTCTTGCACGTGGTCACTTATTCCATGCCTACATTTATGATCCTCTTGGATTCTAATTGGTATTTTCGTTCCTGTTGATTATCGTGTTTATTGTACCGACTCGTTTCGAAAAATTGTCACGTTTTACACTGAACATTTTTCAGGATTCTTTCACGGATTTAGTATGCTAGATCAAGAACACTTTGTTCATACATCCATCATCCTGATGCGAATACTACTCTTTTACAACTCTAATATCCACGATCAATAAATCACCCATAAATCCATCTCTTTGACCTGAATATTATTCTTTTACATCTTTAATACCCAGCACCTAGCATTCTTCACTCACAGTTCAAGAGCCAGGTACTATTATTTCACTCCCTAATACCCTGCATCAAGTACTCTCTATTCGTGCATCTATCACTCTCACTCGAATACTATTCTATCAGAACTTTTATACTTCAGGTCCGACACTTTTTAACATCAAGCATCTATCATTCTGTCTTAAATGCTACCCTGAACCCATTTAACACTTTGGTTCAACTGTTTCTCTTACCCTTTCACACTTTTGGTATTCTAATTTGGTATTCTAGGTCAGGCACTCTTCCTTTGTGCTCTTCCTATTACGTTTTCTCAATGTATTCGTATCATATAACAGACTCACAGATGATGGAGATGATAGAAGTTCTAACAACCAACACTAAGTTCACTATTTGCATCATTAGAGATTATTTTTATTTACATCACGTGTATTTGTGGGAGACTGTTAGAGGTATAAAGGAAAACAGGAAATCCAATAAATAATGAGACTATAATGTTCAATAAGATGTTTAATACACGTTTACATTCACACAGACACATTCTCTCTTCCTAGATCAGCCACTTCACACACAGACACACGACATACAACTTGGTCCCATAGCGCCAGGTACTTCAAATTTCAAGCATAGTCCTGGAATCACTTCTCATAAGCATCGACACCCTATCATAAACATTCGTTCCAATTCACACGTCAACCATGCTAAAGACTTTCATTTACTAGAGTTCACTAGAGTCACACAGTCGCTAAAGTTCTTTGAAGGGTCCTCGTCCACTGTTTAGAGTCTTCTGTCGTAGCTTCGGTGAGTGGTGGTGTCTGCTTCGATCAGTTATGGTAGCTACTGGTTGAGATGAAAGCACAGGGAAGGGTAGGTTTCCTCCTGAGCCTGATAGTGGACTCGTCAGCATAGCTACCTAGCAGGCCCTGCCTAAGACAGGGATTCTATTGGCAGGTCAGAATTTTTATACGTAGGAGGGTTCCCTCTAGTGGTGAGTGCGTGAACGATAGTGGTCACATCTCCATCATTCCCAAGAACTCAGCCTCATAAGTCATTCTGTCGCTCCCTTTCTTATCCTTCCGTCTGCATCTTTTTAATTCCTCCCCTGTCGAGAGATAAGACTGAAGTTCCACGAGGCCAGAGATGCAGAGGCCGAGGGTTTAACGAGTAAGAGCCGGCGTGATCCGCGACAAATGTGGACTGCCTGTAACCGCAACGCGGGAGTAAAACGCGAGAAACTGTAAAAACCGGTTAAAAGCGGCGAGGCGGGCGAAAGCTGACGCGGGAATGCGAGTGAATTATTGCACGACGGCGAGATTTTATATTTCTGCTGGCCTCCGTCGCGCGACTCACCTTTCGCGCCCCCGCATAATGGTTTAATTGGACCCCAACACACGCGTCTAACAATTAACCGCACACATGGGAGGCCGGCGTCCCTTGAACGCGCCGCGGCTAAATGTCACCATAAAGCCGAATTATATTCGGATTAATCGCGGTAAAAATATATTTCCCCCTTGACGCCGGCCACGCGTTCCGCTCCACGGCTTCTCCGCTCCTTCCACTCCCGGGTGTTATCGTCGATACGCGTTCGCAGGCAAATTCGCTTTGCGTTCGTCGCAGAATTCTCTGCTTCTGCTCTCTAAGCTGACGCAGCTTATTGCACGCGCCAGTCGTTTTGTTCGTTTCGTCGATAAAGTTCCGCCCGTGCTTCTGACGGAGTTAGGTTATGGAGTTACGCGCCCGTCCGCCATCTTGCCCACCTCGATAACTGCGTTGGGATTTGCACGCGGCAAATGGCCGATAGATGTTCGACGAAATATCGTTCCAATAGAGTAAAATGGCACGAATTTTGCACTATAAGGTATTAATTATCCTGGATTAATTATTTAATATCTTCCTGTGATTAATGATTCGTGTTAGAACGCAACGATGATTCAAAATATCCCGATGTTTCTGTTTTGGATATCTTGGGTTTTTATTTTGTGTAGAGGTAACTCGTGCTTCTGACGAAGTTAGGTTAGGGAATTACGCGCTCGTCCGCCATCTTGCGCACCTCGATAACTGCGTTGGGATTTGAGCGCGGCAAATGGCGGCTAGATGTTCAGCGAAAAATCGTTTTGTTAGAGTAGAATGGCACGAATTTTGCACTCTAAGCCGATATTTTGTGTAGAGGTCTCGTTTAGTTTAGTTCTATCCTGAGAGTCGTAGGACACACTTAACATTGTCATCACATTCACAGCATTAAATTTTTATTTCCTGTCTTTTTATTCCTTGCTGTACGTCTGTATGCTATATACTATATCTACATGCTATATATTATATATTAATGTATTTTGCAGTGAATTGATTTCACAACAAGCTTCCCAACCTATGTCCCTCGTTGCACCGGTGGTACGTATTCCCAAATGGAGCGTCAGCTGAACGGGATTATATTAAATTTTTAAATTATGTACTATAGAGCATGCTCTAACGAATAAATACTGGTATTACAGATACAAAGTGACACGGGAAAAATATCGGGAGCCTCCAATTTGGAAATATCTGGAAATATTTAGAGGTATTTGTAAATCTATTATAATTGTAACGATTATTACAAAGTATGATAATTTTTCATTGTATAATTCTAGGTACGGTCTTCTTCATGGTCGAGGACGGAATACGTTGTAAAGGAAGTTGGAGTAAAATTTGAAGCTCATTTTATAGCACAGAGTTGCTACGTGGAAGACGTACGACGGATAAAAGAAGGAAAGCGACTTCTCCTCGGTTTTCATCGTGCATTAGAATATGGTTAGTAAGCTTATGCTTTACAAAGTGGGGAAAATATAGTTTTATCCGTTAAAGGGGATAAAAGGATCTCAGGAGGTACCGTCACGGAATTAGTTTTCTTATGGAAATAAGAAACTTTTCAACTTGCTCTATTCACGAGATACTTTTCCTTCGAGAAAGTAGTTAACGTTGTACACATAGATTTTATACTCTCGAGTAAAGGAATTATGGCACAATAACGGAGGGAAAAGTGAATCTACCTGTATGTTATCAGATCTGTAAGTGTCATCGTATGTATCGAAAAAATAATTATATTAATATCTTACACTATCTTTTAACAGGACAAAGAATATTTTCGTTCCTTTCATTGGAAAAATAGGAATTTGTTGCACGGTTACATGAAATTGTTCAGGAAAATTGTTCGTCCATAATTGTTTAAATACACCCATGAGGCAGGTGGAAGGTTAAAGCTGATCGGAGAGGTACGAGAAGTTTTTGTAAATGCACCGGTAATAATTACTCGAAGCAAGCGAAATATTACTAACGTGCTGAGCTTGTTCGTGCTAGGGCAGCGGTATCAAGAAATTACTGGGACGTGAAATTAAATTATTTGAGTTACTTCGCACGTAACACGCTTACATTGCCGCAGGAACAAAATTAAGATATGAAGTTTCAGTCGTTCCCTGCAGCCAGTTATTATTATTATCTAAGCATGACGGAAGTCTCCCACGGTAAATGTGGAAAATTAACCCGAGGTGCGAAGTATGAATAAAAGATATCATTCAGAGATACTAGATATATTTAAAAATAATTTTTATAACGCCTAATATCTTCAGCAAAAAAATTTCGAAATCGGTAGTACTCCTCATAGTATCTTCATTTAATAGCATATTATTATATAACTAACAGTAATTGTGATGTTTTCAAAATTCAGAATTATTACTGACACTAGGATTATCTCTTTATAATGTGTACCTAGCATAGACAGATGTTCATGGTTAAAATAATAAAACAATATCTTCGTCCATTTATAAATAGCAATTGTGCTATTTAATTCGAACCCTGCCTTTCTCAAAATTCAAAATTATTACTGACACAAGCATCATCTCTCTATAATAATAATATAATAATAAACTAGATTAGATATAATAATTAAAATAATACGGTGAAAATATTATTATACATTTATGTTGTATTATTTATATTGT